>NW_022111363.1:5981458-5992280 GCF_000313985.2 Echinops telfairi
TACACAATTGATGTGTGTATGGATTGTGATAAGAGTTGTATGAGCCCCTAATAAAATGATTTTTTTTAAATAATACATGCATTGAATTATGATTCTGGTAAAGAATATTGAAATTACCATGAACTACCAAAAGAACAAACTCTGTCTTAGAAGAAGTACACTCAGAATTCTCCTTAAAGGCAAGAATGGTGAAACTTTGTCTTATGCATATATTTTGGACAAGTTGCCAGGAGAGACCAGTCCCTGGAGAAGAACATCATGTTTGATAAAGTACAGGGGCAGCGAAATGAGAAAGGTGATATGGATTGACACAGTGGCTATCACGGTGGGCTCAACCATAAGAGCAGTTTTAAGGATGGTGCAGGACCACATATATTTTGTTCTGTTGTACATAAGGCAGCTATGCATTGAACCCAACACCTAACAACAACAGCTATACATCCATAGACTATGGTCAGAGGGCACTCACCAGAGACTTAGTCCATGTAGGGACCCTGCAGATGGGTTTTGGGCTTCCACTATCATCCATAGTGTTCTGTAAACCAGGTGTTCTAAAGCTCTAATGCCATTCCCCACTCTGGGTTTAGTTCGATTATTTAGAATACTTGGATCACACAGGCTGTTATGCTTCTTCCTCGTGGACCTAACTGACTCACTTAGGTGGCTGCTTGTTTTAAGACAAGTCTTTAAGACCTCAAATGCTATTCTTTTAATAGCCTGCTATCATCTGATTTCTTCACCACATTTTGCTATAACATATCTTCACCCATATCTTCAGTGATCTCTTCATGAGGACCATGTCATAAGAACTAGTTGTTCTGTTGAGGACTACGATTGTGAGCTCAAAATTCATGTGTCTACCTATGGTTTATATATGTCCCTGTTCCACTTTAGAGACATCATTGTCATTTTATTGGAGTACATTATAAATCATCCCCATGGGGCATAAGGTAATTCTATTGATAGTATCATTAATTTAGTAAATGGTATAGAATTTAAAATGTTGTTGAGAAAAGGAAATTATACATGTATTGGACATCTTTTTAAGACAACAAAACATGAATTGTTGACTTGTACAGATTCAAAACTTAAGCGATGACACAGATTACACAAACCATGAGGGGTGGAGATATGGCAAAACTTTCAAGAACACTCATTTACATGCCTGCTAGACTAAAAGGTCTCACACACACACACACACAAAACCCAGAAAGCACATGAAAACAGCAAATATATGTTATCCCAATGTCATCATTCGTTGGGCACCCTCCATGCAAGAGATCAGAACCAACCAAATCCAACAACCACCGATCTCTACCGCGGAGACCGTGCTCGTCTGTGTCGTCTCCCACGTCGTCCGGCACGTCGTCCGGCACGTCGTCTGGCACGTCTTCGTCGGCAAAATCCCTAAAGTGAAACAGGCTAGGAAAAGGGGAAAGCAATGACAATTACTCTGGATTACAATGATCAGTCTCCTTGTAGTTGAAAAATGGCAAATATATTAATGGATTTTATTTCCTTGTTCCCTAGATGTTTACTTCTATGTTCTTGGGAAATATTGGTCTATAATTTTTCTTTCTCACAATATGATTGTCAGCTTTTTCCCCTCTTTTTTTATTTTCTGGAAAAGTTTATATAGGATTTGTATTATTTCATCATTAACTCTGTAAGAGAATTCAGAAGTTCAGGCATATGGGCCTGGAGGGGTTAAGAAAAAAAGAAAATTTTAGATTTTTATTTCTTTTAATTTATGTTTTGAGAAATTTTGCTTTACAAGGAATTTGTCTATTTCACCTAGATTATAAATTTCATTATCATAAAAATATTAGTAATATTCCCTCATTATCTTTTTAGTGTTTTTAAGAGAGTAATGATAGTCTCCTTTTTATTCTTGATAATGATAATTTGTGTTTTCTCCTCTTTTGCATAGTTAACCTTTGCTAATGATATATCCATTTTCTGTTTTACTGGCTCCTGCTCCTAAATGTATTCTTTCATTCCTGACCCCACATATCATAGATTTACTGGGTTTCTCCTATCTGAAAGTAGAGTATTCCTATGAAAGTTTTTGTAAGCTGAAGTAGTGTAAAGTGGAGACACAATTACCATTAATTTGTATGGGAAACATTTTTTGCATTCTGGGGCCCCCAAAATAGCCTGCTAAATCATACCAAACACTTAGTAACTGAGATAGCACTAATATTAAAATAAGAATGATATGCTTTATACACCACCTTTGTCACGTAGAAACAATCTCTGCAGTGTCGTTTCAGTTGGCAGCCTCAGTAAGGCTGGAAGGCTGAGAAATGGTGGTGCGAAAGGTGGGCAGGCAGCCCCAGTAGCCTAGCAGGTAAGCTAGTAGACCCAGGCAAGTTCCACACACATTCAGTGGCCCTTTCTTTCACCATGCCCCAAACAACGACGTCATCTTACACTGAGCACAGACACCTGTAGAGTGTTCTTAGCGTTTTTCTGATACCCCAGGAGACATCTTGCTAACAGATGCACAAAATAAATCAAGATTAAAGCACAGGCACTCACAAATGCAATCCGAAGCCCTGGTGGCTTGATGCTGGGATGCTGAATGTAGTTCTCAATGCCTGTCTCGTAGTTCAGGGTGTGTGCTGCCTTCTTAATGGGGTTTATTGCCAAACACCACTGGGTGCTAGCATAGCTTTTTGCTTCTTTTGGTAAAAGTAAAAATGCTCTTTGGATTTCTTTTGGTTTTCAAAAATAGCTAGAGATGTAGGTTGTTCAAAGAAGTCAAGTGTCATAAAGCAAGCTTTCAAAAAGCAGGAGGCACCTCTAATTTTACATTCTTTTTCAACTTATTCAATTGAATGCTTAGGTCATTGATTTTTAAACTTTCTGCCTTTAATGTAAATACATTTAAAGCAATGAATTTTCTATGTAGCACTACCTTAGCTGCCTCTCCAGCTTGTGATATGTTCTATTTGTAGTAATTCATTTCAAATTTTATCTAATTTTCATTGTGATTCTTCTTTGAGTCATGAGGTTATTATGTTTGTTTGGTTGGTTGGGTTTTTATGTGCTGATTAATTTTCAATCATTTATGTTTCTAGTTATCATTTTGTTATCAATTTCTAAGTAAATACCATATTTGCCAGATCAAATACAGTATAACCCAATGTATGAACATATAATGTATGATCCAAATCATTTAAAATTTGTTGAGACTTGCTATGACCCAGAATATGGCCTATGTTGTTAAATATCACTTGTCCATTTTAAGCATATTTTTCAGTTGCTGGAAATAGTGTTAAATATTATCAATTTGGCCATATTGGCTAATCATGCTTATCCAATCTAATATATCCTTACTTATTTTCTGTCTGTGTTTCAATTAGTTCCTGAGAGATGTCTTAAAATATCCAGCTGTGATTGTATCTGAATCTATCACATCTTTCATTCTGTACTTTCAAACGATGTTATTGAGTGCATGCAACTTAAGCAACATTACCTTTCATTTCATTTGACTTTTTATCACTTTAGACTGTACCTCTCTCAAATATAGTATAAAGTCTACTATATTTGATAATGTATGACTATATCAATTTTCTTCGAGTTAGGATTTATATCCTTTTCTCTCTTTTCATTTTTAATTGCCAAGGGTTAAGAGTATTACTTAACAAAGGAATCCTTGGGGTAGAGTGGTTAAGCCTTTGGCTGCTAAGCAAAATGGTGCCAGGTCAAACCCTCCAGCCACTCCACAGGAGAAAGATATGGCAGTGTGCTTCCAGAAGGATTGCAAGTTCTATGGGACAGTTTTACTTTGTCCTATAGGGTTGCTAAAAGAAGCCTTGGTGACATAGGGGTTACTTGTTGGGCTGCTAACCACCAGGTCAGCAGTTTGAAACTACCACCCGCTCTGAAGGAGAAAGATGAGGCTTTCTATTCCAGTAAAGAGTTACAGTCTCAGAAATCCACAGGGGCAGTTCCATCCTATCCTGTAGTGTTGCTATGAGTCCGAATTCACCCAATGGCAGCAAGTTTGGTATTTTTATAGGGTTGCAATAAGTTTGACTCAACTTGACAGAAATGGGTTTGACTTTTTTGCGGGGTTGGTATCATTTATAACCAACTTATATATGTGATGTTCATTTGTTTAGACAGTCTGGCAAGCAGACATGAGTTTTTGTAATAGTGCAAGCTGCAAACAATGTAAATGCTTATCAATAGGTGAATGAATATGAAATTGTGTACATTTGTACAACGGAATACTACTCAGCTACATAAGGGAACAAACTACTGATATTCACACAATGGGATTATCTTGAAAACATTACCATAAGCAAAGAAATCATATACAAAAGGATCTACATCCATTTGAGTAACATCAACTGCATACAGGCATGATCCCATAAGGTTAAAATAGAGTTCAGAAATCCTGATTGGAGAACAGGTTATAGCAGAAGTCCTTTGCTAAGTGAGATCTGACCTGTCTTTCCCTAGCTCTCAGGGTCCTATGTCTGCCCCCACCTTGGGGTGTCAAGGGGAGAGGGTTTCAGAACTCATCTGTGACTGCCTGTCCCACTGCATTTGCCTAAGGTGGGGACTGTGAAGATGGATGCTGCCAGAGATTTGCTGAGGGGTATGCCTCACCAAGGGTGCTGCCCCACTTGGCCCGGGCACACTGTGCACAACACCAGGGTGGAGGCCTCGGGTCTACCACGCTGCTGGCTACCAGGCTTTGGCAATGATAGAAGGAACAGGAAAGGGTGCTGATGAAGGAAAACAGATAAGTGGGTCTGGAAAAATTTAATTCCCACTAAAGGGGACAAAAGAGCCAGAAAAGGAGAAAGGAAGGGATCATGGGGCCAGGCTGGGAGTTAGTCCGCTGAATGGAAAAATGTGCCCCTGCAGCAGGCAAACAGGCAGTCAGGCAGGTGGGGACCAGCCACAGCTTTCAGAGAAACTGCTGGTTGACCACACAAGATCGTGGTGGTGGAGCCAAAGTTTTCACACATCTCCTTAGGATAGCCACAGTGGAACAGGCCCTGAACATTCCCAGCAATCATTCGGCATGCCTCGCTCTTGAACAGAACATTGTGTTAGTGCAACATCCAAATCGTGTAACCTTCTATTTTACAGAATGTACAGTAACCGTTAAGTGGCACAGACCTGTGTTGAGAGCATTGACTGCAAAGGTCACCCAGGACATGTTTCTAGGTGATGGAAATGACTACCATTTCATTGGCATGGTGTTTATATTGATGAAAACATTTGTCACAACTCACAGATTTCTACAATTAAAATTAGTCATTTAACTCATTTGCTGCTGCTGTTTTGTTAGGTGCTATTGAGGGCTTAGGACTCATGGCGACTCTGCCCAGAACAACACCCTACTCTGCCCGGCAGCATCCTCAGCATTGTTATATTTGAGCAGGCGTTGCAGCCAGTGTGTCAATATCTCACTGATAACTTTCCTCTTTTTTTTTTTTTGGCTGACCCTCTACCAAGCATGATGTCCTTTTCCAGGGACCAGTCTCTCCTGAAAATATGCTCAAAGTCCTTGAGATTCGGTCTCACCATCTTTACTTCTAAACATCACTTTGGCTGTCATTTTCCAAGATGGATTTGTTTATTCCTCTGAGAGTATATAGTAATGTCAATATTCCCTGCCGGCACCATAATTCAAAGATAAATTCTTCTGCGGTCTCCTTTATTCATTGTCTACTTTCCAGCATGCATTTGAGGCAATTGAACATACAAGGTCAAGCACATCTTAGTCCTCAACGTGATGTCTTTGCTCTTTAACAGGTTAAAGAGGTCTTGTGCACCAACTGTCCAAATGCAATACATGTTTTGATTTCTTGACTGTTGTTTCCATGAGCATTGATTGCGGTCCAAGCAAAATGAAATCCTTAACAACTTCCGTCCATTTATCGTGATGTTGTCGATTAGTCCAATTGTGAGCACATTTCTTTCTTTACATGGAGTTGCAATAAACACAAAAGGTTACAGTCTTTGATTGTCATCAGTAGGAGTTTCAAAGAACTCCTTGCTTTCAGCAAGCAAGATTGGGTCATCTGCATAATGCATGTTGTCGATGAATCTTCCTGCAATCCTGATGTCACCTTCTTCTTCACATAGTCCTGGCTCTTAGATTCAGCACACAGACTGAGTAGGGTGAAAGTAAACAACCCTGCACACACTTTTGTGATTTTAAAATCAGGCAGTAGCCTGCTGCCCTGTGTCAATGACCGGCTCTTGGTCTATGTCCAGGTTCCGCATGAGCAAAAGGAAGGGTTCTGGGGTTCCCGTTCTTCTCAATGGCCCCCATACTGTTTAGGATCCAAACAAGTGAACGCCTTTGCCTAGTAAGTAAAACACAAGCATTTTTCTGATACTGTCTGCTTTCACCCAATATCTATTTGATGACACCAAGGAGATCCCTTGTTTCATGTCCACTTCTGAATCTACCTCGAATTCCTGGTAATGCCTTATAGAGGCAATGCTGCAACTGTTTTTCATTTATCTTCAGCAAAATTTTACTTGCAAATGATATTCAGCATGCTCCATATTCTGTTGAGTCACCTTTTGATGGAATGAAGTTTCCCCAGTCAGTTGTCTAGGGAGCTGTATTCAAAGTTTCTTGCCATAAACAGGAGTGTTTTCAGTGCTGCATCAACGTTTTCTACTGATATGCCATCAATTCCTAGGCCATGAGTTTAGCTAATGCCTTCGGTGCAGTTTGGACTTCCTCCCTCAGTACTGTTGGTTCTTGATCATATACTGTCTCTTGAAATGGTTAAACATTGACTAATTCATTTTGAACAGTGACTCAGTGTAGTCCTTCCATCATCTTTTGATGCTTCCTGCATCATTTAATATTTTACCTATAGACTCCTTCAATATTTCAACTTAAAGCTTGAATTTTTTTCTTTAGTTCTTATAGCCTTATAGTTCTTATAATATGCTGAACATGTTATCCCTTTTTGGCTTTCTAATTCAAAGTCTTTTCACATTTCTTTATAAATCTTCGCTTTGTGTTTTCGAGCTACCCTTTGAAATTGTCTGTTCATCTCTTTTGTCATTTCTTCTGTTCACTTCAGCTAATTTACATTCAAGAACAAGTTTCAGAATCTCTTCTGATATTCGCTTTGTTCTTTTATTTCTTTCCAGTCTTTTAAAGGACTTACAAATTTATTGATGGATGATCTTCTTGATGCCATCCCACAACTAGTCCGGTCTTCTGCCATTAGTGGTCGATGCATCAAATCTGTTCATGAGATGTTCTCTAAATTCAGATGGGCTATGCTCAAGGTTGTCCTTTAACTCTCATGGACTTGCTTGAATTTCCTTTAGCTTCAACTTGAACTTACATACACTTTATTGATGGTCTAGTCCACCGTTGGTCTCGGGCCTTGTGTTAGCTGCCGACATCGAGCTTCTCCTTGGTGTCTTCTCACAGATGTCGTCAGTTTGATTTCTGTGTATTCCATTTGTGGAGCTCCACACATTTTTTGTTGTTGAATGGAGGTAGTTGAAATGAAGAAGTTGATTGTTTCAGCAAAATTCTGTCATGTGATCTCCAGCTTTGTTTCTATCGCCAAGGCCATATTTTCCCGTTGCTGTTCCTTCCTCTTTGTTTCTAACTTCCATTAACCAGTAATTATCAATGTCTCTTGGTTGCATGTTTGAGAGATTTCAAACTGAAGAACTTGGTAGAATTCTTCAGTTTCTCATTATTAGCTTTAGTGGTCAGTTGTAAATTTGAATAATATTTGTACTAACTGGACTTCCTTATAGGCCTATAGGTTTTATCTTTTATCACAGTCAGCATTGAACTTCAAGATAGATCTTGAAATGTTCTATTTCACGATGAATATGATGCCATTCCTCTTCAATTTGTCATTCCCAGCATGGTAAGCCATCGGATGATCTGATTCAGGATAGTCATTTCCTGAATGACTCCTGAATGAATCAGCCCATTTCCATCACTAATGCCTACAGTATCAATGTTGGTGAATCATCACTGATGATTCCGCTTGATGATCATTGATGATTCCGTTTCACTTTTGATGACCTTCTCTAGATTCATACTTCCTAAATTCTAAATCGGAGCTGTTTCTCTTGAAACGGAGGTCCCACAACTTTCCTTCATTCACCTCATTGAAACTGACTCTGTTTGGAGGAGGCATCTCTTCATCAGTCATCTTTTGAGTGTCTTCCCACCTGACGGATTCATCTTCCTGCATTATATCTGACAATATTCTGCTGCTGTTCATAAGACTTTTAGTGACCGGTTAGTTCCTCAGAAGCCAACAGCCTAGTATTTCTTCATAGTCTGTTCTTGATCTGGAAACACTGCCGAAACCTGTTCACCTTCTAGTGTTTGAAATATCAGTAACAGTTCACAGCATCACAGCAACATGCAAGACACCTCAGTATGACAAAGTGACTTACAAGCAGCATTTATTGTATTAAAACTCCAACTAAAAGACAACATTTATTTATTGTTGCTTATTCAGGAGCCAGAATCACATCAAAAGCACACAGTAATGACAGCATGTGTTAACCCTGTGTTGTTGCTATTAGGTGCTATCCAGTGGCCCCCAATTCAGGGAATCACGTGTGTTACAGAGCAAACCGGAACTGTAGTGTTTTCTAGGCTACAACCGTTACAGAAACAGATCACTAGGCCTTTTTTCAATGGTGCTAAAGGTGCATCCCTATGACTAACCTTTCAGATGGTAGCCAAGTACAAAGCATACTACCCAGAAACCTTGTAAGTTCAATACCAGCTACTTTATTATGACTGGCACTTAAAGTCCAAGTGTAGATTCTTTTGGAATGTATTCTGCTTGTATTTAGTTAATAAACCAAACTGGCCACAGAATAAACAAAAATAATTAAGGAGAAATAAAATAAGTATAAACTATAAGTTAATCAGACAAGGAGCAATCAGCGTACGAAGAGAAGAATCAGGAGCAAAGGGCAAGGCCATTATTGCTGCTGGGTCTCCTTCTTCCACTCTGGGAAATGTGCGATTGTTCTCTGATTATTTATTTTCCTCCATTGTCTGTAGTGTATCTTTCTAGAAATCAATTTATTCACTCACTAGACTAACCAATTTTTTAATAGATTCCCCAGCCTTTATTTTATGCTCTTTTACTTTGAAGTTGATTTTCTTGGTTCTTATCTCCTGAGTACCCAGTTTTTTTCCTTCATTTGTGGGTGTACTTGGTCTATTTTGGTATCTTGATTCTAATGTATCATATTTTGTCTGAAAGTCAGGTCAATTGGGTTCTGTAGTGTTGGACTTTGCCTGAAACTGCATGTAACCAGTATCACAAATGTGTGGAGAACTAACATTAAGCTTAGATTAGTCTAAGTTATGGTCCTAGGTTCACAAAGTTAATTGGAAAAAGCATAGCCCATACACTGTGAAGTCACTTCATTGTACTAAATCCAGTTGATCATCAAACCAAGGTCTTAATTAATGGTGTGAATTTACTCAAACATAATACTCACAGAGTCTCCTTTATCAATGGAGGAAGTGATATTATAGTGGACAGTGCCATGAAGAAGCCTTTACATGTTCTGTTTTCTGCTAAAATACCAAAATATTAATCTATATCTTTATGAGAATCATGGAAATCAGTGTCAATAAATATTTGGGGAAATGCAGGAGTGATAATTCCTATTCACAACCCATTTTATTATTTGGTTTAGTAACTGACAAGGACTGATGATCTTTGGAAAGTGGCATGGATACTTGAGCTCAATATGCGAGACTTTACTATGTGCTGCTTTTAATGTGTATTTCCTCCCAAGGTTCCCTATTAGAACAAATTAGTTCAACCCTGGATATTGAGTACCGAGTTATTAATCTGACAACTACTCTTTTCCACAAATAGAGGACATTATAGGTAATTTTTCCCCTTTCACGAAAGATATATACTCTGTTATATATCTTTCACAACTAGAAATATCTTACCTTTCACTTAACTAACAAATCTCATTTTACACTTTCTTTGAAAGAATGATAACCTGATTTATGGATCTAGGTAGTTGTCAACAAGTTATCCAAAGAGTTAAGGACTAAAGAGGAGTAAAATTTGAGGATTTGTATGATGATACAAGAGGGCTTCAAACATATTTTTTTATAGATTTTTATCTTTTAATTCCATTTTCCATGATCTTTTTGAAGCCCCCTTGTATTGAGACCTCCATAAGTTGAAATCTCCCATTTAAATAATCATTAAAAAACTCCTAGTCCACAGATTGTTGTTGTTATGGTTGTTGGCTTCATTAGTCAGCTTCAACTCAGTGAGACCTCATGCTCAACAGAAGGAAACACCGCCTGTCCTGCACTAGCTCATAATTCTGCTTGTGCCCAATCTCCCAGCCGCTGTAGATCTCCATTTCACTGAGGGCTTTCCTTTTGTGCTCACCGTCCACTGTACCAAGCACGAAGTCCTTTTCTTTTCTTTTTAATCATTTTATTGGGGCTCATACAATTCATCGCAATACATAGATCAATTGTATAAAGCACACCTATACATTTGTTGCCCTCATCATTCCCAAAATTTGCTTTCCCCTTGGGTTCCCGGAATCAGCTCATTTTCCTTTTGTCCCCTCCCCCATGAACCCTTAATAATTTATTAATTATTATTATATCTTATCTTACACTGCCCTGCATCTCCCTTCACCCACCCCTCTGCTGCCCATCCCCCAGAGAGGAGGTTATATGTAGATCCCTGTGATCAATTCCCCCTTTCTACTTCCCCATTCCCTCCTGGTATCGCCACTGTCACCCCTGGTCCTGATGGGTTCGTCTGTCCTAGATTCACTG
>NW_022111363.1:5993529-6006857 GCF_000313985.2 Echinops telfairi
TGGGGATGGCTTTGACAGCACCAAAGTGGCTCATAAGAACATGGTGACGATGGCAGCAGCACTGACAAGCTAACAAACAAAAAAGCCACTGACATACAAAATTTAAAAGAAGAGAAAAAAGGAAAAAATCAAAACAGGCTGAAAAAAAGAAAAAGAAAAGAAAAAAAAAAGACTGTTGGTAGTTCAAGGTCTGTTTGTTGACCTTTAGGAGCGTTTTCCAGACAAGTCTAATGGGGTGCCACGTCCTGGCCCCAGAGTCCATCGTTTGTCTTCCCTCGGGGCCTCCTTGCTCTGCTTCCCTGCCGCTCCATTGCACACCCCCAGTGTTTTGCCTCAGTGTGGTGGGGTCAGCTCAGTCGCCCATCCCACACCGTGTCTCCGGTGCTGTCCCGTGCAGGGCCATGGGTCAGTGCAGGATGTCGCATCTCCCTGTGGGGGCAGCTCTATGGTCCTCTCTGTACACTGGACCCTCTGAGCTGGGCTATCGTCCTCTGAGCTTGGTGGACCCAGTTGGAGCACGAAGTCCTTTAATGGACTCATCTCTTCTGAAAACATGCCCAAAGTATGTGAGATGAAGTCCCACCACCTTCACTTCTCAGGAGCATTCTGACTACTTCTGACAGGATAGATTTACATGTTTTTCTGGCTGCCTGGGGTATTGCCATTATTCTTTGCCAACACTGCAATTCAAATACACCCCTTCTTCTGAGCTCTTCTTTATTCACTGTCCAAGTTCCAAATGTTATGAGGCCCCTGAACATACAATGGCTTAAGTTAGGTGCATGTTCCTATCCTAGCTCTTCAAAAAAAATTTTAATCATTTTATTGGGAACTCTTACAGATATTAAAACAATCCACAATTCCATTAGATCAAGCATAATTGTACAATTTCTGCCACCATGAATTTCAAAACATGTTTTCTTCTTGAACACTTTGATGTCAGTCAGAGAACCAAACAGGAAAGCCATGCTCAGCACATCTACAACTGAGAGAACTAAAAAATCCAAGCCTCGAGTTGCAACACTGCAAGATTCAAAGGAGAAAATACTGACCAATGCTGGAAGTGTCAAAAGAAGATAGAAATAAAGCAGAGTGACTATACCACAAAGAACAAGTAAACATTTAACTGTTTCAAGAGGTAGCATATGAGCAAGAACCAATGGTACTGACAGAAAAAATTCAACTGCACTAAAGGCATTGGCCAAAAATATGGCTCCTGGAATTGATGATGAAATGTTTTAACAAGCGGATGAAGCACTGGACGCACTCACTCGTTTATACCAAGAAATTTGGAAAACAGGTATATGGCCAACTGACCAGAAAGATCCATACTTGTACTCATTCTAAGCCTCAAGTTACAATGCTGAGAGATTCTATGAACAAAATATCAAAAGAAGATGGAAAAATACATGGAATCACGGCACCAAAAAGAACTTGTCAACATTCAACGATTTGAAGAGGGAGCACATTAACAAGAACCAGTGGTATGAAGGGAGGAAGTCCAGGCTGCACTGAAGGCACTGGCCCAAAACAGGGCTCCAGTCACTGAAGGAACACCCCCCGAAATGTTTCAACAATGTAGTCGATACACCAGAAGACAAGACTTTGATGACTATGATGAGGTCAGGGATGGGATGGGGGGGAAAAAGGGAGGGATGGGGGAGAAACAAAAAAAATGGAGGGTTTAACAGGTCAAATAATAATAATAATAATTTAAAAGTTTAAATTGCTCCCTGGGGGAAAAACTGTCCAGATTCTGTATCCTTCAGATATAAATATTGGTGTGAGTGGCTCTAAAAGGAAGAAAAGGAAAACTGAATTGGACTTGGAACTTTTAGGGACATACCAGCTCATCCAAAAAAACCCAACTAATAAATGAAATGTTTTAACAGACCGATGAAGCACTGGAAGCACTCACTCATCTGTGCGAGAAAAATTGAAACACAGCTACTTAGTCAGTTGACTGAAAGAGACCCGTGTATGTATCTATTCCAAAGAAATGCGAAGTCAAATAATGCTCAGATTCTTCAATATCACTAATATCACAGGCAAGTAAAGTTTTACTGAAGATCATCACACAATGGGTGCATCAGTCCATTGACAGGAAGCTGTCAGAGGTTCAGCCCAAATTCAGCAGAGGATGTGAAACAAGAGATATCACTGCCGATGTCAAATGGATCTTCACTGAAAACAGAGAATTCCAGAAAGATATCCACGAGTGCTTTATTGACTATGCTAAGACATTCGACTGTGTGAACCATAACAAGTTATGGACAACCTTGAGAAGAACAGGAATTTCAGAATATTTTGTGCTCATGGGATACCTGGACATGGATCAAGAGTCCGTTTTGCAAACAGAATAATACAGTGAACCCTTGCCACTTCGCGCTTCGACTTCCATGGCTTCACTCTATCGCGATTTTTGCGTAACAGCGCATGCTCTGTCATAACTGCCACTGATTGGCTCATACTGTACACACTTGATGCCATAAATAATATAATAAATAATAAATGATAATTGTAACGTCCAAAATGTTTTACTGTATTTTCCCTTTTTCATTTAATAAATTGGGTAATACGAGTGTAATGGTGACTAAAGGGTGTTTTTTCATGTCCTCTATGCTCTAACTACGAAAATATTTGATTTACAAATAAGGAATCCTACTTCGCGGAATTTCATTTACCACGGTAGGGTCTAGAACCGATTAACCGCGATAAACGAGGGTTCACTGTAGTTTAAAATCAAGAAAGGTGTGTTGAATCCTCTCAACATACTTACTCAATCTGTATGCTAAGGAAAGTATCAGGGAAGCTAGATTATATGAAGAGCGTGGCATCTGGGTTGGAGGAAGGCTTATTAATAGCTTGTAGTATGAAGATGACATAACCGGGCTTGCCAAAGGGAGGATGGATTGAAGCGCTCGCTGAGGGAGATCAAGGGGCGCAGTCATCGGTGTGAATTACAACTCAATGTAAAGAAAACCCAAATCCTCACAACTGGACGAATTGGTAACATCATGGATAATGGAGACAAGATTGAAGTTGTCAAGGATTTTGTCTTGCTTGGACCCACCAAATGAAGCCTTGCATTGGGGAAATCTGCTGCATAAGACCTCTTTAATGTGTTGACAAATAAGGAGGTTAATTTGAGAACTTAGTTGTGCCTTACCCAAGCCAGGGTATTTTAAATCACTTCAGATGCATGTAAAATGTGGACATTAAATAAGGAAGACTGAAGAAGAATTTATGCATCTGAATTAAGATGCTGGTGAAGGTACAGTGGACTGTCAAAACCCAAACAAATCTGGGTTAAAAGAAGTACAGCCAGAATGCTTCTGAGAGGCAAGGATGGTGAGACTTCGTCTCAGGTACTTTGGACATGTTGTCAGGAGAGACCAGTCCCTGGAGAAGGACAAGATGCTTTGTAAAATAGGAGAGGAAGACCTTTGACAAGATGGGTTGACGCAGTGGCTGCAACCATGGGCTCCAATGTAACAACAGCTTTGAGAGTGGTGCAAGGGCAGGGGGCGTTCTTCGGCTGTATGTATAGTGCTGCTATGAGTTGGAGCTGCCTCGTGGGGACCTAACAAGAACAAGGACAGATGTCCACACTCAAATCCCTGCAACCCGTGAATATGTGTATTTTAAATGGCCAAAGAGTCTTTTCAAATAGGATTAATATTACTGATCTTGAGAAAGAAAGAAAAACCTATACGTGAAGACTTCAAAAAGTTCATGGGAAATTGGAATTCAACAATCATGGAATTTTACCACAATCCTTCTGGAGCCCCTTCATATGACACAGTGTGTCTAATCTTATCCTTCGGTCCCTTCACAGTTAAGACTATTTCCGACAGAAGTATCAGAGAGACAGGATAGAAAAACAATCAGAAGATTCAAAGTGTGGCAGAGACTTAGCCCACCAATGCTGGCTTTGTCTTAAGAGAAGCGGCATGGGAGAGGGCCTGAGGAATGTGAAGGGACCTCTGAAAACAGAGAATGGCCTTCAGCTGACCACTAAGAAGGACCTCAGTTCTATAATTGCAAGGAACTGACTTATGCCCATAACTTGAATGACCGAGGAAACATATTCCCTGTTACCGGCTCTAGAAAGAAACACAGTCCTGTTAATACTTTGATCTTCGCCAGGAGAAACCCATGTTGAACTTATGACCTGAGTAAAATAACAAATCCATGTTGTCTCAAGTCACCAAGTTCATGGTGATTGGCTATTAAGCAATATAGAACCAAACCATTCAATGTTTCATGAACAAAGTGAGATTCGTACTGTGATTGTTTAGTTCAGAGTACAATAGACAGCACAGTGTCCATGAAGTGCTGTTTCACACAGGGAGCATCAGATACAGGTAACCATGTAACCAAGGACTCATACCTTCAGTATCTAAGAATAAGAACCCTCCCTGAACAATTTACAAAAGTACACTGCAAATAGCCCTAGCTCCTGATATAGTATAATATTATATTTCAAGGTGACCTGTTAGTATCTGATGGCAGATTGATGACATTAGACCCTTCCACAATGAAGGAGCAAAGCTTTGCCCTTTTGAAAGAGAAATTTACTCTGGATGGGGATTTATTTTCCTTGCCCGAGATTATTATGTCACACACCATCCATGTTCCAAATACATGTTGTATATGCCATTAAGATAGCCCACATGTTATTTCTCATCAGATAGCTCACTTTATAGAAAACAATAAGGCTAATGAGTCAATACCCATGCGGTTAATTGGTTTTGCCACACTTTCGAAGAGCTGGCCCCCCGGGGCAAGGATATGGACCTTTGCAAACATCGGTGCCAGTTGCAAAATAATCTTGAGAGACTGGAATGCATTGTGCAGTGTGAAATGTATTCTTTGAATAAGCAACAGACCTATGGGTGCTATTTCTCTAATTTACAGAATCCCCTGATCCAGAAATGACGACGCGGAAGTGTGTGTGTGAAGAATGAGAGCCGTGTAAGTCCCCGAGTCAGGTGTAGACAGCCTCTAGCCGAGTTTGTTTGTTTGTTTGTTTCTTTGTTGTCCTTATCACTATGCTCTGCTGGTTTAGCCCTCAGTGATCATAAGTAATATTTAACAAACACACGTACTTAACAACACTTTAATGTGATTTGCATGTTATAACATATTGACTCATCGTAACAGCCATAAGAGGAGAGTACTATTATTGTCCACATTTTGCAATTTGGGAAACTGAGTTCAGAAAACTTCTAAGTGGTAGAACTGGAATTTGAATCCAGGCAGTTTAAGTTCAATCGAAGTAACCACTGTGTTAGCTTACTTCACAAAAAAGGAATATTTCCATCAGAAATCACCCCCCCCCAAAAAAAAGAGTCTACTGGATTAAAAAGCATAATATCCTCTTGGGTAATGTGAGCTTCTCATGATCCTACCAGACGTGCAAAAAAAATATTCTTTTTTAAGTAATGCTAGCCTGGGTTGTCACATTATTATCAAGATGAAATGTGATTGCTGTTACCAAAGGGGAGCAGGGAACAGGAAAGAATCAACTCAGGATCTCCGGGGATTTCCCGGCTTCATTTGAAGAAGTGCAGGTCCATGGAATTCTCTATAAGCAGGATCCTCAGTTCCTGCCTTAGGAAGGAAGGCGTGGATCACATGCAACCTCACTCAGGAAATAATGCCAACCAGTCCCGTTTCTATGGAGAGAAAGAAAACATGAAATAGATAACAGAGAAGGGGAGTCATAAAAATTAGCTACAGTGTCATCAAGAGATATCGAAAACATAGCCTTTTTTCCGTGTTTCTTTCCTGGTAGTGTCAGACAGTCACCTTTCTTGTTCTCTCCTTTTGCCCCGATTTGATACGTGTGCTGGTGGTGTTGAACTTGATAATACGGATGCCAAACATGAAATCAGCATCATTTGAAACCCTGTACCTGAAGCTGGCGCAGGAACTTAAAGAGCGGAGCCTCTGTCCCTTTGATGAAAACGTGAACGCATGTTGGGTTGGTGTAAAGAATGGCTGCCTTTTGTTACGAGATAGCTTGTCCTTGCTTCCTTTTCCTTTCTCTCTCCCACTGGCCTCTCTGTCTTTCTGTTTTCTGTTTTGAGAATGGTGGCTTTTGTTACTTAAGGACAGGAATGCGGATGTGGGCCAGCCCCAGAAGAAGATTCGAGTAAAATGTTTATCTTTCTATTCCTTCTTTCTAATATCTAACTCACTTTTTTAGTGTGCAGAAGTCCCCTGTCACGTAGCATTATCTCCTGCACTACTGAAATGAAATACTCGTTCCCTCTTCTATCTTCAGGCAAACAAATCCTACCAACAAGAGTCAGCCAATAAGTTACACCTAATTTCACCCACCCTAGACTTTAAGTCAGTGAGGCAAGCATTGAGGGATGGGTACCACTCATTAGCATCATTGATGACAATGCCCAGCCCACTTTCTTTAAGAATGTCATCTGAATTCTGCTTGAGAAGATAATTAAGAAAGCTGGAATTAGCATCTATTTCCTCAGGTTGGGGTAGTTGGGGAGCAGAGGGGTTTTTATCAGACCCCGTGCACGGCAGACTAAATGAGAAATGCCAGTTTAGTGAGAGCAAAGACAGGTTGTTGGAGGGATCTCTGTAAGCCCAACACTTTCCCCAACACATCAAGATTCTTGATAGTTTATTCTATCAAGTTTATCTTGATAGTTTATTCTAACAAAACTGGGAGCAAATGCGGAGTCACAAAAGATTTTCGACTTATTCATTTGATATTTTTTGAGAGAAGGTGGTGACAGTAATGGAATCGCTTTTCATGCATCCTTGAATTTCCTTGTTACAGCCTCCTTGCACCCCTGCCCCATCCCCCCCAGACATAGCAAGTCGATTCAGAAAGCTAAAGAGCCATGAAATGGAAAACATCTACAATGAAATTAGAAATCTTGGTAACTAAATATGTAAGCTCAAATCACCAACAGGTACCCAGAGAGAATCAGAATTGGAGAAGGAGGGAGCCCTAGTCTCACTGGGGTTAGTGCCACCCCCAAACCTGGTGGTTATGGCAGCCATCAGACCATCCAGCACCACCCCACTTTACTCCTCCCTGTTCCCTTCGGGTGGAGCAGCCCCGGACCATCCAGCAAGGCCTCGCACTGCAGTTCCATCCACTGCAGTGCTGCTCCACAGCATCTCCCCTCTCCCACCGGCTGTCAGAGAACCTCCTTGCCACCAGTGACAGTCACCTTGGCCCAACTGCCCACCCTCTGACTGGTGGGTGATGGGGTGATGGGGGGGGGGATGAGTACCTACAGAGTCAGGAATGACAGCACCCCCACTACTTTCATGGCCCGCCCCCCTACAGCTCCTCCTCGCCACCTCTGCCATCATGGACCCTGTGATTGAGTTGGTGTCACCCCTATGGCAATGTCAGGGAGTGCAGTCTGCCATGCCCACATCCACCTACTGATGGCACTGAGAGGGGGGAAGGGAAGGCAAGGCAAGTCGCTTCCCATGGCCCTGAGAGCATGGAAGTCCCAGAGAGCCAATAGGTATTCCCTGGAAATTGTAGAGACCTAACCTGAGTGCAGCAGCCAAATATGGGGAGGGATTCTAAAGGATCTAAGTTTGCGTGAGTGCAAAGGGACAGGGATGCAGTAATAACGGCTGATATTAAACCAGCCTGGACCCAAGCACCTCTTGAAACTAATGCTTCACACTAAACTTTGTTCCAAGACAAAGCATCACATCAAAAAGAAACTTCTGGAAGTACCACCCAAGTTGTCAAGCCTGAGACAACAGGAGAAAAAGAAGGGGAAGCTGCCGATAAAAGCAAGGGAGGGGCCAGAAGAGTCAGATCGTGGAAAATATGAAACCATGTTTTTGGTCACTTTGTGAAACAACGTGAAACTCAAGAGCTTTGAAACTAGTAAAGCTCTCTAGGCAATGCCACCCTGATAGACCCTGTTTCATATTTACTCCACACAGGGTTGACTGTATATGAATCCGTGACCCCTTTGTGTAGCACAAAGTCTATATACCATACTAAGGAATTAGGAATTCATGTTGTAAGCAGGTAAGAGGCATTGAAAAAAATTAAACCAGAACTGGCAAGAGTGGATATGCAACTTTAAAATATAACAAGTGGAGAGGGATTGACAAGTACTCATGCAGCAGACGGGTACCCAGTCTCTTTCCGGTGTGTCTTCCTATATTGTAGATATAAGGAAGGTCAAAAAGTTTCCTTTACAGGGTATTCAATATGTATATTCAAACAATGACGAGCAGGCACTCTCAGGCCAGCTCGGAAAGCAGACAGGGTCCATTTCAGGTGTCTGCACTTTCTGCTGATTACTGCTGGCAAGCCTGGTCAGGATGCTGGGGGTTTGTGAAGCCTTGTTAGAGTAACCAGTCAGTCCCTAGGGCTCTAACTTCTAGGATGTTGGGCTCAAGGTATGCATTTCCCCCAGGGGTGCTGTAGCAGGCATGATGTGGCCCTTCAAAGACTAGCTGTGCTCCCAGCAATCCGGAATGCATGGAATTTGTCTAAGATCATATGTTCCTAAAACCAAATGTCCCAATGGCTTTTCTCAACTACTCATCTAATTGTACATAAGGAACCACTTTCCAAATGAATATGGTTTTGTGAGTCTTTTTTTAGGAGTCCGGCTAAGAGCATGTTCCTCTATCCTCCAGTCTCTATAACACTACTCAATTATTTATATTTCATTCATTTTTCACGTCAAGAAAGATAACATGACTTCTGTCTTCTGCAACTAATCCTAGGTTTGTAGGAAATCAAGGATTTGAGTGCCAGGGGAAATGAGTAAAAGTAATCAGAAAGGATTTCATAAAATATAAAAGACATGTACTACATCTTAAAAGAAGGTAGGATTGTCAAGGTTTTGTGTTAACTTGACTGAGCCAGGATTATCAGTGATTTGGCTGTTAACATCTAGTAATCCCCCATGATGTGATCTAACAGCACAGTTATCTCCATGATGGGATCTGCTGTGAGCAGCCAATCGGTTGCAGGAAGATTAAGGTGGGATACAACAACCTTAGATCACAGCCCTGATGCGGCCCATGGAAAGGAAATTCTCTTGGGGGTATGGCTGCTTCCAATATCAGTGGACTATATGGAAAAGCTAGCTTCCCTTTTTCTGTGTCTACCTTGTTGACCTCTGGTTCTATGGACTTGAACTAACAGCCTGCCTTATTGACCACTGACCCTGGGAGCTATCCGTGGCCTGCCATCTGACCTGTCTACCTGGTATTCCTTCACCTCTGCAGCTGCAAGCCTGTCATTTTCCTGATCTTGGGTTCATCAGTCCCTGCGGTTATGCAAGTCAAAGGAAGCCTCCAGCTTAACATATGACCCATGGACTTACCTAGACTCGGAACTTGCTCACTTCTGCAATTAATGGAACCATTTTCTCAATATAAAATCCCACCCCACCCCCCTCAATCTCTCAATCTCTCTCTCTCTCTCTCTCTCTCTCTCTATATATATATATATACACACACACACACACACACACACACACATGAGGGGGTACCCCCCCTCAAAATAAACATAACAAAGCTCAGCCCAGAGGAACTGTCATAGTAGTTTTTCCCACTAGGCAAGCAAAGAACAACTTGATCTGAGTTACTACACCCAGCGGCGTTGCCTGGGAAGGTTCTTTCTGGTCACAGGGAATTTTTTCATGAAAGTAGTTTCACTCAGCGTGCGGCTATGAAATTTGTGAAATCTTGTTTCCTGTTCGGGGAAAAATGCCACAGAAATGGTTGTGATGCTGAAGACAGCCTACAAGGACAGCGCTATGGGAAAAACTCAAGTGTGAGAGTGGTTTTCTTGTTTCAAAAAAGGTGAAATGTTGATTGATGACAAACCTGATTCTGAATGTCCAGCAACTTCCCAACTGGATGAGCATGTCGACTCCTAGCACATTTGGAGTTCATTCCACCAGGTCTGAATATTAACCAAGCTTTCTATTTAGAGATTCTGGAAAGATAGTATAACAGTGTGCAACAAAAAAGGCCTTATGTGACACAGATGGGGGACTGGTTTTACCCCCGTGACAATGCACTTGCTCATACAGCCAGCTCTGTACACCAGTTATTGGCAAAAAAAAAAAAAGCCAGCATGCTTCTCTTGCGCCATGCACCTTAGTCACCTGACCTCCCTCCATGCAACCTCTTTTGTTTCCAGGAAGGCAGGGGGACCTGGAAGGACAGCGATTTGACAACCCACAAGGGGTGAAGAAAAAAAATGAGGGAGTTGCTGTCTGAACAGATGAGTTTGCAAAATGTTTCCAAGAATGGAATCGCAGTTTGGACAAATGTATTATGTGTAATGGAGAGCACTTTGAAAGTGATGAGCTTGTTTTGAGGGGAAAAAATTAACTGCATAGCTTTGAAAAGAAATTCCAAATTTGGGGGGAGGGAGTATATATATGTGATTCCCTACTTTTGCCTCTGTGGAGAACTCAGACTAAGATAGATGGGTAATATTTAAATAGGTAAAAATAAGGAAGGGGAGTATTTTAGATTGGGGTGATAGTTTTAAGCAAGTGCTAAGAGTTAAAATCATCAATATTTCTGTGCAGAGGAGCAAAGAAACAAAACTAACAGGAATGCAAGGTGCAATGGAGGTGCAAGGGTAGGGAAGACGTGGATACAGAATGGGAAGCACCCTGCCTTTGTGTCGGTCTGACTGAGCGACTGCAGGGCAGAGCAGAACCTCCCCTATGGATTTGCAAGGCTATAAGTATTTAGGGGAACAGAAAGCCTCGTCTTTTTTGTTTCCCCTAGGGAGCACCTGGTAGGTTTGCACTACTGACCTTGACCACAAGTGTTAGCAGCCCAACATATAATCCACTATGCCACCACGATGCCTTGGAGTGGTCATAAAGGACACTGAATGCCAAATCAAGAATTGTATATCACATGGAAGGGCAGTTAGAGTGGCAGTGGGCCAAGAGCTAGATTCAAAGAAGAGGAAGATGAGCATGTTCAGAGGGGAGAAGTGACATCTAGTTTTGAAATGTTGAATAGTCATTAAAAACTCCAATAAAATTGGTTCTTCTGTTTGCTTTTGTGGAAAGGGGAATGGAACTAGGAAGCCACCCTCCCACCACCCACACCATTGGCAGCCATTACTTATCAAATGTGACCCTCTCTCTCGTTGAAATCATACTTTGTCTCAGAATTCTAACAGAGCTGCAAGCAGTCCTTAGCGATCAATAGCACTTGGCACGAGACATAAAATCTACTAGTTGTATCCAGTGTAATGGATGTTGTTCTTGCAGATCCTAACAGTTACAATAAAACATTAACATATTTCATTTATTCACATATTTTATTGTAAACACAATTAACATTCTCAGACACAACAATAATGATTTCAGTGATTGAACTCTTAAAAGAGCAGCATATAGTTGTCCGTGACTAAATACAGGTTTCAAAAGGCATAGGCAGATTGTGTCAATAGTCTATCCCTGTGACAGATCTGAAGTGCCACTAAGTCTCATAAACATTTCCATGCACTGTATTAAGTTCAAAATAAATGACATGTGTTTAGCACTACATGTTGTAGAAATGCTAAGATTAGTTTCAAAAGGATTAAATAAATAAACACTCAGAGATGCATGTACTTCTTATAAACATTCATTTTGTTTGTGTTACCTGTCAGTGTCAACATTTAAAAATGAACCAACAAGAGGTTTGGAAGTTCATTGGCTGTAATGATCCCATGAAATCAAGGCCCCCAATAGTTGGGAATACAAATCTCACCACTTAAAAATGACAGGCATCTCATTCTAGCCTGGGGCTTTAATTCTTAGACTAACAGGAGAAGCTTTTGAGTCAGATGGATCTGATTTCTAAATAAATAAGTAGGGTGGTGGGGTATCTGAGAGGAGGAGGAGAATCTAGATATGGACATTTGAAACGACTTTAGGAATACATTTTAAACTTCTTTAGGAATATAAGACTATACCAAGCACTGTCATCGAGTCAATTCCAACTCACAGTAATTCATACGAATTAGAGTAGAACGTCGGGCCTGTAATTTTGGTAATGGTAATAGACTGCCAGGCCTTTCTTTTGTGGTACTACTGGGTGGCTTAGAACCACTGCCTTTCAGGTCGGTAGTTGAGTATAGACTGTTTTTGCCATCCAGGGACCTTTTAAAAATCTATTTTTTAAGGGGATTGGCTCTGGCATGCAGATTTGGAAGTTCTATTAACCCATTCACCAGTAAACCTGGTAAAAAGTATCTCAAAAGCAAACAAACAGTAGCCTCAAAACAATATTAATAATGGTTTAAAGCCTCTGTAAATGGTCCTAAGGAAAACAGCAAATGTGGAGGCATCTCTTCAAGAGACTCCATGAAAATTTTGTAAGAAACTTTCAAATCTGTGATCTTTGAAACAAGTCCTCACTCCCTCATTCCAGCTCAGTGAGGTGGAGACTCAACTCTGGACTGCTGCGGGCAGGAACACAGGACTCCCTCTTCTCTCTAATTGGGAGCTTTCTTCTTGGAAGGAAGATGCCTTTAGCGCTTGTCATCTCTTCCTGACTACCTGTTGGTGAGGCTATGTCCTGGGGTGAGTCCCCCTTTTGTGCGCCAACTCCTCTCCCATGAAACGGAGGTTCTACCTTAGATGCGGCACACTGAATATAATGGAGATGAGTTGCTCTTGCCCAGCCTATGAGCCATTGGGCAAACTAAGGGAACTTCAAGCTACTAACCATAAACAACTTAGCCCTCTGCTGTAACAACCAAGATGTCACTCAGAAAGAACGAAGCTTGTTATTGATCATCCCAAACTCCAGAGCACTCTTTTTGAGATTTCATCCTAGGGAAAGAAGCAGACTGGAAAAGAGAACTCTTCTAAATGTTTCACAAAAGAATTGGCTTTATTTGCAGCAGAGCACAGATAGTACAAACCAAAGGGCACACACATGAGCAGTGGAGATTTTAGTGAAAAGTAATTGCGAGTTAATGAAGATATAGTGCATATTATAGACTGGCTAGTTTTCAAGAGCTAATTGGGGAATACAAGAGTTGAGAGAAGCCATCTTGCAGTTAGAAAAGTATTAAACAGGAACCTCAGAACTTCTTCCTTTAAATAAGCCAGAATTTGATTGGATTCGTTTTCAGAGAAATTTATGCTCCAAGGCATTGCTGAGAAAAATACAGCACTTAATTGACAATTCGTAGAGTTTAGCAGCTAGATGAAGTCAGGGGAATACAGAAAAAGCCCTGCCAACCCCATGCTGATCCTCAAAGCTGCGCCTCCACGCCGAACACAGTCAAAGGGTTAACGTTCCGGGCAGTCGATTTCACTAAC
>NW_022111363.1:6008646-6009933 GCF_000313985.2 Echinops telfairi
TCCCACTATCACAAAGCAAGAGACACGAGAACTAGAAAGGCGAGGTTCACCGAGCCATTTATCCCTCTGCCCTTCAATTATCGGCCAGGTTGGCACAATAAACTAACTACCTCACCATCAAAGAAGAATCAATAACACTAAATTCTTTTACTGGAAATTCAAGTCAAGATACAGGGATGGGGGCATGTATGTCTCAGAGGATGCTATTACATTTCTGTTAGTAGATAAATTAGGAGGATCGACCTCCCATTTGGGGAAAAATGCTTAACAATACTTATATAAAACCCAAAGGGAGAATATACCTGGTCCTATGTTCCTAATTGGACACTTTTTAACCTAGTTTCTATCCAGCCTTTCCAGGCTGTGCGCTATAGACTTTGAGGACTTTAGATTCTGTTCTTTCAAGGTGTATAACATTCTTCATAGGCCACCCCAGAAGGACTTCACATGGAAAGTTCACTAAGTGAACTGGGCTTTACCTCAAACTCACCTGTAGCCCTTGGATTTAAGGCTGAAGAAGCAGATGACTGTCATCCCAAGGTTACAGAACTGGTGGTCATTGGACTTTGATTTAGACTCTTGCCTTAAGGGTATCTAATGAATGGTGGCCGGGGACTGCGTTAAACTTACAATTTCGATGCATTTCATGCTTTATTATGACATGTATTAATCTTGTAGGCATTGTTCTGCTGATATGAATTAATGAGATTGAATATTTTGACCTATAAACAACCCCAATTGTTTGCATATGTAGGGCACAGTCAATTAAGTGTCTAATCTGTACAAGCAACAATTCATATATTGTGGTTTGTGGTCGGTCTATAATTGTACAATTTTCTTTCCTGAACAGTGCTTTAAAATCTAAACCATTGGCTAAATTAATGACATTATCAATAGAATTTACCTTATACCTCAAAGGAATGATTGATAATACTCTCTAACATAAAATGATAAAGATGATTCTAATGTGGATTTGGGGTTCAAACTTAATTCTAGCACCAATCTAAAAACAATTCTTTCTTATGACGTGGCCCTACTTGATTCCTGCCAATATGACGAGATCACTGTAGCAAAGTATGGTGAAAAAACTAGATAGTGCCCCCTTAACAAAAAGAATAGCTAGCTGATTCTGGGAACCCAAGAGACAAGCGAATTTTGGGAATGATGAGGGCAACAAATGTATAGATGTGCTCTACACAATTGATCTATGTATTGTGATGAATTTTATGAGCCCCAATAAATTGATTTAAAAAAAAAAGAATAGCATCTGGGGTCTTAAAGAATTAT
>NW_022111363.1:6010197-6014364 GCF_000313985.2 Echinops telfairi
ATCTTTCAAATGGTGAAGAAGTCAACAGCAGACTTCACAAGCCTGACCGGAAGAACTAGATAAGGCTCAGCTATGACTACCTACCTGTAGTTCTGAGAAGGATCACATTAGAAGGTCCTGAAGGGCAGAAAAAGATGGAACCAAATCCCCAGATCATAAAAGAGACCCGGCTTATAGCTCAGAGACTGGTGGATCCCCCTTAGTCACCCTTCAGGTCTGGAACTGAACCCATTTTGAAATAATCAATCACTTATGATCAAAAGGGCAGCCTTTACCCAACGACAAAATGCAGAAGGTTAGGAGGACGTAGGCATGGAAAAAGAAGCCGAGGGAGGAGATGTGATAAGTGAGAGTAGAATGAGGGAATTACAGTGGGCGAGTTGATGCTCTGTAAAACTTCACCTACTTCACAGTTAAAGTTTAAATAAATAAATAAAAGGAACACTATAAGAACCTCACAGATGCCCCAACCGCCTTGCTGACATGGTAAGAATCAAAGAATCCAGCATTCTTCAAGGAAGAAGAGAGAGATGGAAACACTGCCTTCAGAAGGGGTAGCCCTCACTTCCTCGAGGACAAAGGTCAGCAGGGTCAGAGAAGAAGGAATGGAACAGGAAACACAAGGAGGAAGTGGGACAAGTGATGGTTCCTTGTGGGGATTGAACAAACAAAATGCATATGAATTATTGAATGCATAATTGATCTGCTCTGTAAACCCACACCAAATTCACAGTAAAAAGTTTATAAATAAAACAATGCTGTTGTTAGTATTCATACAATCTAAGAAATACTACATTTAAGCAATTTACAAGTAGATGTATCACATATGATTTTTTGATTAAAATTTATAATAAAATTATTTCTGTTGCTACTTCATAACTGTAATTTTGCTACTGTTATGAATCAGGCGACCCCTGTTAAAGGGTCATTCAACCCCAAAGGGGTTGCAACCCACAGGTTGAGAATTGCCGCCCTACAGCAAAGGCTCGGGATTAAGAAATGTGAAGGGTGTGACAAGATAGTATGGGGCCAAAGAGAAATGACTAAAGGGTGGCACCAAGACAAACTTGGCCGAGATCAGTCCTAGAGGTCAGTCCTAGAGAATCATGTGCTTGTACGTATCCACGTCAGCACACAGTAAAGACAAATGTTAATAAGGACAACATGATAATTTATAGTTTATCAGGGGTTCACGAGGGTGGGGGGTAGGAAGAAAGAGGAGCTGACAGCAGCGGCTCAAGCAGAATGAAAATGTTTCGGAAATGATGATGGCAATGTGTTTGATACAACTGATAGATGCATTATCATAAGAGCTGTAAAACCCCCCAATAAAATGATTTATTAATAAAGAAATAACCCTTCTGGTACACGAAAGTGTAACCTGAGTGGTGATTACTCAGGTATATAAGATGCATGTGCTAATCACAAAAAAAAAATTATTTCAAAATCTGTACAGTCTGCTAATGGAGGACACCCATAAGGGAGGTGATCACACCATGAGTTACTGTGCTGCGTGACACCCACACAGTCTGTCACTGAGAAGGAGTCTCAATATGAGTTAACATGGATTTCTGAGCTAAAAGAATGGAGGTTAGAAATCAGGGGGACAATATAGTCTAAGTGTACAAAGAAAAGAAAGAAAAAAACTGAGAAACCAAGAATTCTACATCCAACAGCTATTTTTTTTTAATCAAGGGAAAATAAACCAAAAAACCCTGAAAATTCCCTACTATCAGGCTTACCATACAAGAAATACTAAAGGAATTTCTTCAGGCTGAAGGCAAGTGATTCTGAAGGCAGTTAAAA
Organism: Echinops telfairi; assembly: GCF_000313985.2. Taxonomy (NCBI): domain Eukaryota; kingdom Metazoa; phylum Chordata; class Mammalia; order Afrosoricida; family Tenrecidae; genus Echinops; species Echinops telfairi. Next base: position 6,012,004 of record NW_022111363.1, read on the forward strand.
CAAACAAACAAACAAACAAATAAACAAAAGATCTAAGAGCCACCAGTAAAGGTAATCACATAATTATTTTTAAAACACAGGAAAAGTGCACATTTCTCCTTTTTCTTCTAACTGATTTAAAAGCAATTGTATAAAACAATGATGTACAAATGTAATGTTGGACCTAGGATATATAAAAAGTGGATGGTGTAAGATATGAAAGTAATAATAATTTATAACTTATCAAGGGGTCACAAGGGTGGGAGAGTAGAGGAGGGAGCGTAAAAAGAGGAGATGACACCAAGGACTTAAGTAGAAAGCAAATGTTTTGAGAATGATGATGGCAACAAATGTACAAATGTGCTCGACACAATGGATGGATGGATAGATGGATTGAGATAAGAGGTGTAAGAACCCCCACTAAAATTATTTTTTAAAGGCAATAAAAAAGATAGCATATATAAAACATATATGCCAATAAAAGCACAATGGAGGTGAGTGGTAGCCAAATTATATCGGAGGGAGAAGATGACTTTAGACAGAATAATTTATTGTTGGGCTCCCCACTCCTCTGTCAGTCTGTCTTTCGAGGGTGCCAATGCTGGCCGGTATCCCACCAGTACTTCAAATAGCAGCAGGGCCACCTATGAGGACAGGGTTTTTTGTTTCTTTGTTTGTTTTAATCGTTTTATTAGGGGCTCATACAACTCTTATCACAATCCACACATACATCATTTGTGTAAAGCACATTTGTACATTCATTGCCCTCATCATTCTCAAAACATTTGCTCTCCACCTAAGCCCCTGGCATCAGTGAGGACAGGTTTTAACAGAGTGTCCAGATTCAGAACCAATTAGGAAGAAAGAAGATTCTGTCCATGTATGAGGGATTTGCCACTGAAAACTTTATGAACAGCAGCAAAACATGATTTGATAGAGTGTTGGAAGATGAGACCCTCAGCATTCAATATGCTGCTGGGGCAAGGCTCAAACTCGGAAGAAGCACCCTTGCAAATATCCATGAATAGTCAGAAAGGGGAATGTATGGAGGATGAATCTAGGAAGACCATGAAGATCAATATCCTAGCCATTAGCGAACTGAAATGGACTAGTATTGGTCATTTAGATCAGACAATCATATGTTCTTCTGTGCCAGGAAAGACAAATTATAGAGGAATGCTGTCAAATGTATCAAGAAGAACAGTCAAGATTCATCCTGAATTAAAATGGTGTCAGTGATAGCATAATATTCATAGGCTGACAAGAAAGACCTGTTAATACAACTATTATTCAAATTTATGCACCAAGCACTGATGTCAAAGATAAAACATGGAAGATTTTCACCAAGTTCTGCAGTCTGAAATTGATCAAGCATGCAATTGAGACACATCGATAATCATTGGCAATTGTATTGGGAAAGTCAGAAACAAGAAGGAACAGTCGTTGGAAAATAAAGCTCCAGTGATAGAAACAAAGGTGGAATAGAATTTTGAAAGGCCAACAACTTTCTTTTTATATAAATAGCATTTTTCAACAACAGGAGCAGCAACGGCACAGGTGAACCTTGCCGGGTAGAATACACAGGAACCAAGAGTCAATGGAGTAGCTCAGTATCGTTGGCCAAAACAAGGCCAGGAACTGACTGTGGAACACTCCTAGATAAGTCAAGTGTATACCAAATACTCACAGATAAGTCCAGTCTGCAGCCGAAGGAAAAAAATTAAAGTCCACAGAAGCCAAAATAGAAACGTGAGTATATCACCCCAAAATTGAAAGACCATCTCAGAAGCAGAGTTGAGGCATCAAAGCTAACGACTGGAAAGCAGACATGTTGTGGAATGAAAACCCCAAGACAGGAAAGAAGGCAGCGAGCAGAGACTTTGAAATGTGCTCTTGAACACAGCGCAGCTACGGTGCATGGGACCCGATGGCAGAAAAGAACTGCCCAGAAAGGCTCATAAGGCAGCGGAAGAAGACAAAGTCGAGCATTATAATGAACTGGGCGAAGACCTAGACTTCGAAAATGAAAGGGTAAAGCACACTTAGCACATCTAAGCTGAAAGAACTGAAGAAAAATGTAAGCCTTCAACTGCAATAGCTTTCCGCATCATAGCAACACACAAGTCACTGCAATGTGGCAAACTCACAGACAGAGTGGTAGCCATCGGAATAGCATTTCTATATATTACTCGAGTTAAGCTCATATAAATCTGCAGCTGATTTTCATAAGATATATACGGTAAATTCCACAATATTGCCTTAAGAAAACAAAGCATGTCTTTATCTAGACCTCCATAAATGCCCTTTTCCTCCCAGCTCTTTCCTCTATTTCCCTTGATTCTCCTCCTGTCCCACTATCATGCTCAATCCCCACCAGGATTT
>NW_022111363.1:6016214-6020630 GCF_000313985.2 Echinops telfairi
ATGATGTACAAATGCGCTTTACACAATTGATGTGTGTATGGATTGCGATAACAGTTGTATGAGCCCCTAATAAAATGTTTAAAAAAAATAAAAATAAAAACAAACAAACAAAAAAGATATCTAAAATAAAAATAAATAAAAAATGGGGAAAAAAAAGAAAACAAAGCAAATTCCTACTGACCACCTCACCTTACCCATGTATGTTCTATGACCTGGAATACCCAGATCCTCATTCACACACACACACACACACACACACACACACACACCACAGTCTGGCCTTCTGGACTCTTTTCTGAGTGACCAGCACAGAGAATGTCAAAGGTGGAGCTAGAACCTTAGGAATAAATACTTTCTTCTGATACTTTATGAATCAATTTTGTTTTGGAAATAAAAATGTAAGCATTAAAAACAAAGAATATAGAATGAGAGTGTCATTAAATAATTTATAATGTGACAGTGGAAAATATTCACTTAAAGCAAAAGAAGGCCACGGGGAAGAATAGAAGAGCAAAAAGATGAGGCATAAGGGAAAAAGTCAAATGGCAGGTGTAAATGCAGCTATTGAAGAATGAAACCAACCATGAATAGATCAGAAATCCAGTCAAACGGCAGAGATGGCCAGAGATTCTCAGGCGGGATCTATACTTTTTCAAATGACCTAACTACATTCTTTCCACAAAAAGTCACACTTCATAATCAGAGCTACAGTAGATTGGCAGTAAAAAGATGCCAACAAGAATCACTAAATCTGGAATGACTATTCTAATCTCAGAGCAAATAGATTTTATAACAATAATATTACCAAAAATAAAGAGGGGTATTTCTAATGATAAAAATGTCAGTAAATTAGAAAGATATAACAATTATACACCAAGGTGCTCCTAATTAAGGAGCCTTAATGACGTGTGGCTATTGGTTAGGCTGCTAACAGGTACAGTTTGAAACCACCAGCTGATCCTCAGGAGAAAGAGGAGGCTCTCTGTTCCATGAGGAGCACAGGGGCAGGTCTACCCTGGATGCAGGCTTGCCAGGGGCAGGAAGAGACTCAATGGCAGTGAGTGTGAGTTGCAAATTTGTTGGGTTTGTTTGGGGGTTTGGTGGTCCTAATGCAGAGTGCCAACATACATGAAGACAACGGACAGAAACGACTTCCAGTTGACAATTCAACATGGAAAACTCTTGGAAGTTGTCCCGCCCATCCCAACAACAAGAAAATTTGAAAGCTGGAAAAATCCATAACTCTCCTTAGAACCTTCAAAGAATTGTAATCGCAGGAAAACCACCTCTCTATACACTGGAGAGAGAATCAGATCCAAGGAATCACTACTTACTGGGAACAGACACCATCACTGGGAACAGCCTTGGGTAAGAATACTGAAGGCGCCATTTGATTGACTGACTAGAAGCTGAGCCTGGACTAATTTGAGGGAGTAGAAATCCTGGGGCCCAGCCTTGGACGAAGCCCCACACTTTCATGCGTTCTGCCCCCAAGCACTGCAACAGCCTCTCACTGTGAATAGCAGAGAAAAATTCCCGCTTGTTTTCTATGGAAAAGGGTGGAAAGTAACCATTGAGGAATGTTCGCAGGAAAATCTGTTTCTTCACAATGACCTGTTGTCAAGGGAAACTATTCTACCAAAGCTTAACCAATATGGGTCTGACTTGACCTAACAACATTGGGGATGGTGAGCATACTGAACCCCAACCCACCCCTGCAGGCTGTGATGTAGGGCACTGAAGATGCCCAACTTCAACCTTTATGATTTTCTAAAGGAATGAAGGGAAATACCCAACTCCTGCCTTCTCTTACCTTCTGCTTTTTAAAAAAAATCATTTTATTAGGGGCTCATACAACTCTTATCACAATCCATACATACATCAATTGTGTAAAGTGCATTTGTACATTCATTGCCCTCATCATTCTCAAAACATTTCCTCTCCACTTAAGCCCCCGGCATTAGGTCCTCATTTTTCCTCTCCATGAGCCCTTGATAATTTATAAATTATTATTTTGTCATATCTTGCCCTGTCCGAAGTCTCCCTTCACCCACTTTTCGGTTGCCTGTCCCCCAGGGAGGAGGTCACATATAGTTCCTTGTAATTGGTTTCCTCTTTCCAACCCACTCTCCCTCTCCCCTCCCAGTATCACCACTCACACGACTGGTCCTGAAGGGATCATCCACCCTGGATTCCCTGTATTTCCAGTTCCTATCTGTACTAGTGTACATCCTCTGGTCTAGCCAGACTTGCAAGGTCAAATTCGAGTCATGACAGTGGGGGCGGGGAGGAACCTTCTGCTTCCCCAGTTGATTCACAATAAAAATTTTTAAGAACTAGGAAGCACTTGTGAAGTTCACGACTCAGGAGCACAGACACGTTAAGAGACTGAGACCTCGAGAGGAGAATTAGAGAACTTTTTTGCCCTCGCTCATCTTTCCACAATATCCATAGGACGCAGATACTCCTATAACTGCAAGGAACTACAACTTAAAAGAACTGCAAAGCTTCTTAGACCTTAGTCAAGATACAGTCTAAAGGTATTTCCAAAGACAAAGGGGATAGGAAAAATAAGAACATGGGAGAAAAGTCCTACCTCTAATACCTACAGCCACCGTAAACCGTAAATGCAGGCTAAGTTCTAGGCAAATAAACATAAAAATTCACACTGAAGGGCTCTTTGTCTCTATTCTTTTTCTAAATAAATGATGGAGTAGGCATTGGACTACTAACCACAAAATCGGCAGTTCAAACCCACCAGCTGCTCCAAAGGAGAATGATGAGGCTTTCTGCTCCTGTAAAGATTGACAGCCCCAGAACTACACGGGGGCAGTTCTATCCTGTCCTATGGGGTCACTGTGAGTCAGAATTGACTCGGTGGCAGTCAGGTTTATTTTTGGAGCCTTCAACAAAAAGTTTGAAGGTATTTTAAAAGGAAAAGAGCACTAGCAGTCAGAAGAAACTAGGTAAGCACCAGAACCAGGCTCTGATATGAGAGAAATTGTAGACTTTAGATTTATTCCACCAAGTTGCACAAAGCTACGCACTCAACAACTAGCTGAAAGGCTGACCATTCAAACCCACTGAGAATCACCCTGGACTTGAAGTCTGGTGACGTAAGAGGTCACAGTCTTGAAACCCTATGGAACAGTTCTCCACTTTCATGAGGTTTCAATGAATTAGAACTGGCTTAATGTCAAATCGCATGATTCGTGTGCTAAGCACCTTAATACAAAAGCACAACTTCTTCGGAAAACTCAATAAAATTGATAGACCTCTAGACGAGGTGATCAGGAAAAACCAAGAAATAACAACAACATAAAAGATAACCCCAGAGAAGATACAAGTTACCGTTAGTCAAAAGAGAGAGAAAGGTTTTGCAGATTCTACAGATGTGAAAAGGACAATAAAGAACAATTACCAACAACCTTAGGGTAACAAATTAAATAACGTAGATAAAATTCAAAATGTATTGCAAGTCACATATTACCAAAGCTCACCTGAGAAAACAAACAAACAAAAAACATAGCCTGGATAGTTCTACATTTGTCATAAAATGTTAATTTTCAAATAAAATTGTCCCACTAATGAAAACTCCAGTCCCGTATGACTTCACCAGTGACTGCTACTAAACATTCAAGAAAAACATAAGACCAATCCTATTCAAAGTCTTACAGAAAATCACAAACACTATATATAATATATACAGAATATAATAAGGATAACACATCATGACCATATAGGATTTATGCAATTAATCTGAAGCTTGTTTAACATATAAAAATGAATCATATAATTCATTGCGTCAAGAAAATAAAAAAAGAAAACTCATTTGAATAGCTCAGTAAATACAGAAAAAGCATTTGATAAAGATCCAGCCGTCATTTGATACGTTAAAAAGCTTTTAACTAATTAATAATTATAAGGCAACTTCCTTACCTCATGAACAACTTCTGTCAACATATCAAGACCATGATTCCTCACATACACACCCCATCAAAATCAGGAAAAAGACAAGCGTGTGCACTCTCACCGTTTCTCTTCAGCATCCTACAGTAGGTATGAATTCTTGCAGCAATTAAACACTTAATTTCGCTGGCTGACACCAGCTTCAAGCTGTGAACCGCGGTAATATCACCAATTGTTTCCTGCATCACGCTTTATTCCAGAGGTTCTCAACCTTCCTAATGCCGTGACCCTTTCATACAGTTCCTCATGTGGGGGTGACCCCCAACCAGAAAATTATTTTCATTGCTACTTCATCACTGTCGTTCTGCTACTGTTATGAATCACAATGTAAATATCTGAGATGCCGGATGTATTTTCATTGTTACAAATTGAACATAATGAAAGCATAGTGATTAATCACAAAATAATATGTAATTATATATTGTGAAATATTTATGTTTCCCAATG
>NW_022111363.1:6021062-6023606 GCF_000313985.2 Echinops telfairi
GGTTTGACCCACTGACTTGTGGATTAGCGGTCGAATACTTTAACTTCTAGACCACCAGCGATTCTAACAAAAAGTTCAGTGTCATCCAGGCAGTGCTAAGTTTGAATGAACCTTAAGGACAGGGCAGAACAGCTCCGGTGGGCTTCCAAGACTGTCACTCTCCAGGAAGTAGAAAGGTTCATCTTTCATCCATGGATGGGCTGGTGGTTTTGAACTGCTGACCTTGCAATTCGCAGTCCTGTGGGTAACCCCATTACAACACCAGGGATCATATACAAAGATTTCAAAACCCATTCATTCCAATTGTATGTTTGTTTGTTGATTTTTTAATTGAAGCAACGAAACCTGTTTGCTATTGTTTTTGGAATCAGTGCTCATTTGGCTTTACCACTTATTTATGACCTTTCTGTTCTTCATTCCTCCCCGTTTCACCCTGTCCATTTAGAATCACTTTCCTTCTGTAGCAAGTGAATAATTTAGAGTTTCTTTTTGTGAGGGTGTACTGATGACAAATTCTGTTTGTCTACTATTTTGTTTATCTCGGATATCTTTATTTTGGCCCTATTTTAAATACAGACATCTTCAATCTATATAGAATTATGTATTTGCTATTCACTTTTGTCAATCTATTAGAGAGAATAAATATTCTAAGACTTTACAGCTTGCTGTATTGTTTATTGTTATTGATAAGTCATCAGTCTAAATTCTTTAAGAATAATCTATTTTTCTCCTATGGGTACTAGTCAGATTTCTTCTCTGTCTCCCATGTTCTCTGATTTTACTATAATGTCTCTGACTACTTTCTTTATTCTGTTTCGGATTTATAACACTTCTTGAGTCTAGCACCATTTGGTGTTGAATAATTCTTATTTCACTTGTGCATCAAACATTACTTTAAAGAAAAACAAAATAGGTTTGAGGTGAAAAAGTTTTCTTCCTCATTCTCCTCTACTCTCCTGGGATTCTGATGCCATGTGTGTTAGAATGCCCACTCTATTCTGTATGTCCCTCCACTCTCATTCTGCACCTTGCCCCTCTCGGTTGCTTCATAACATACATGGGCTAATTTCTTCTGACATGTCCTTCGGTTACTAATTTTTCCTTCCATCATATTCAACCTACAGTTAAAAGGATCCATTTGGGTTTGAATTTTAGTAATTTGAATTTTCGTCTCCCCGAGTGATACTTTTTAAATCTCCCGTCGATTTTTATGGTTTTCTTTCTGCTCATACAGAACTAGCTATATTTCTTTCTTATTTTCTTAAGTAGAGTGTCATCGATACCGTGTATACCCCCTGTTAGAACTAGGGAATTTATTTCCCTGACTTCTGGCCTGTCATTCCCTGACAGTCACTTTGGAACCGGTCTTGGTTGAAAAGCGGCTCTTATGTACAAGATCATCCCCCCTTTTACTAACAATGATTCGAATCCAAGCGCTGGTCATCATGAAGATATGATGCCCTTTCTCCAACACAGAACATCTTTGAAGGGCCGGAGCTTCATAGCTCTTCCTGGGGTTGACGGAGACCTGGATGGGCCTGCGCTCCAGTCTAACTTTTGCCTCTTCCCAGTTGCTTCCTTTCTTTCCCGTGACAGGTGTTGATCCCCAATAAACTTTCTAAACTTTAACTTCCAACTCTGGAGACCCAAATTTCAATCCAAACTAAGCATAATTGTTTCGTAGGGTGCGCCTGATAATTTCAATACCTGAAGTCCTTGTAAATAAGTTTTTATTGTTTTTTAAAGTATATTTTTCTCACTCATGATGTTTTGTTCTCTGGTGTCATTTGGTTATCTTTGACTTGCTTCTATTCATTGAAATTACAATAATTCTTTGAAATTACATTTGAGGTCGAGAATACACGTGCATTCCAGTCGACACAATTGTCATCATGTTTCCAACTGCTAAGAATCTGACAGTTTAGCGCCTTCTCATATCAAGTCGGTGGCCTACGGTTCCCTGATATCAAACAGGACTGAAAATCTATAGGAGGGTTGTATTGCTTCTGGTCCACTTGTATACCAGTTGGTTGTGAAACATGTCATCTCCTATACTCCAAATCAGATACATGTCCTTAAGTTCCCACATTTGCCATCCTTTGTCCATAAATCAAAACTCCAACTCACTCCTGCCAAGTTGATTCTGACTCAGAGAGACCCTGCAGGACAGAGTAGAATGTCCCCCTCGGGTTTCAAGACTGTCAGAACAAACTGCCCAATCAAACTGCTTACCTTTTGGTCAACAGTCAATACTTCAACTACTACGCCATGAGGTCATCAAAATAAAGGTTCAAAAACTGAAAATCATAAAATGCCATGCTTACTGGTCTTATGGAGACTGGAGGAACACCCCGGGACTCTGGTCCTTAGTCACCCTTCAGGTCTGCAACTGATGTTACCCTGTGACTCACCTTGGACCCAAGCAGCCAAGAGGGGTCTCAGCAACCAAGTGGACAAGAGCACTAGACAGGTATGCACTCAGAACACTCAGCCACACAAGATGGAGAGAGCAGCTTTGCCCCCTGGGGATCAAGCTCCGAAGGC
>NW_022111363.1:6023768-6044886 GCF_000313985.2 Echinops telfairi
TGAGGTTAAAATAAAACACAGAAAAACCAATTTGAAATTTCTCACAGTGGAGCAATATCCGTAGGATAACACATGTCTGCCAAATTGCCTTGGCCTTGAAAGTTTCCCCCCTGATTAATTTCCCTGGTAATTCCTTACTACCTTGTTACCTATTTAATCTGTTTAAGAAGAGTTATAATTTCTTCTCAGTTAGTAGTTAGGTCCAAACAACTTGGCTCACTATAACATAAAACCGGAAGCACCCGGCCCGCCCACTTGAAGCAGTTATTTTTTGAGGTATGAAATAGACAGCAGTGGCAGAACACTGACTCCATTCAGAAGAATCTACTAGTGTTTATTGGTTCCTTCGCTTCAAGAAGACTGTAAGCTTCTTTCTGGGCTCAGAGGACAAAGAGCCAAGAAGTATGAGCAATCGCTATCTGCCACGGGCATGGGAGGCCGTGTGCAACAGGTGGGGCAATCCTGAGGCTGCACCATTCTGATCATTCTCTGGGCATCTGGATCTAGGAATCTGAAGTCATTTACCCTGAAAAATACTGCTAATCCCCTTTACAGACTATTCAACCTGCATGTACGATTCCCCATGCTTTCGTCCCAACCTCTATTCCCAGATTCTTCCACTGTTCCACCAAAGGCCCCATAAGCCATAGCCAATCAGGTGCTCTGTCCTTCGGCAAGCGTGGTCCAATCTTCCAATGATGGCAACTTGACTCAGCGCTCCACTGCCTGGGCCAGGAGCTCTCCATGGTCAAATGCAGAAATTGTAGGCATTCTTCTGACCCTACTCGAATGCCATCCTCACCATACAGCTTTCTTTGGCTTTCCACTGCAATTATTCCTTCCTTTGATCTCTCAGGGCATCCTAAACCTTCCCAGCAGCTTGTCTTTCTCTGCCTTTTTGCCATGTTATTTGAGCCTTTGTTTAATCTCTTGTCACACATGGTGAGGTGCATAAGGCTCACTCAATGGAGTGCCTGCTCATAGTTCCTACACCAGTTAGTACTCAGTAGATCCCCTCCTTCAAAGGGTAGACAACTTTGATGAAGAAGGAAGGCCTTATTCCTCGGTGTTATTTGTTTTCAGACTTTAGCCATAGAGGATACTTACGTTCACGGAATAACTAGAGATCCTCTGAACTGCATTCTGTCCCTTCCCAAGACCCTCAAAGGACTGTTTGAAATATTTCATACAGGAAGACAAATGGGAGGAGTAAGGGTCACACACCTAGACACCTGTTTCTGGAGCTCGGCACATGAATGCAGAAGCAGAACATGCCTGGGTTTCTATCGCTCACCAGAAACTGAGCTGGCCAGGCCAACTGTAGTTGAGCATTTAAAATACATTAAAGGCCTGCACTCTTTGAAGTTGGAAACTATCTCTATTTAATCAGAGAGAAACAACTTTTCAAAAGATTTTCCCCCTTCTTTTTTACCTTCAGCTTTCTGGCTTCTCCTGTGGTTAGTAGCATGAATAAAACATGCATATCCCAATTAAATCTTGATTTAATTTCACTTCTTTGCAAAGCTGATGAACTCGAGTGCTTTCATAAAGACACTGAGCATTAGCATTCTTTTGTTATGCACAATCCATTCGGAGGAACAAGGGGCTAAAAATAATCAGCTGCCTCTCTCCTGGCCTTGCCAAGCTCTCGGTGAGTGCCGGAGAAAAGAAAACACACACACAGATACATCTCCAGCCAGGATAATCCTCCCTGTGGAGAACCCCCTGGTAATTGTAGGGAAGGAGAGCACGCCTGTCCAGGAGTAACGTCTTAGGGTTGGAAGGCAAACACAGTCTACAAAAAGGAAACCTTCCTGGGCGATGCTTGGGTGCCCAGTGGACCAAGGTGACTTGAGAACTCCTTCCCTTCCTTCCCTTGGGGGGAGGGGCGCAGGAACCAGAACAAAGTTACAGGTCACCCTAGAGGGCTAACTGAACTTTCCACTGGTTTCAAAGTTGGAAAACTCTCAAGTTGCTCCACAAGTTTGTTCTCATCATTTCAAAACAACAGACATAGTTATTGAAGGATAGGAAAAAATAACACAGAGATATTATCCGTACCCACTGATGAGATGATCAGAACTGTTTATAATATGCTTTGCACTTTTGGGTAGTATCAAAACTCTCCTGAAAAGCATACACTAATCTTAGAAACAGCCATCATTTGAAACATACTTATTTATTGCATCCCGTCCTTCAATGAAATGCAGGAAGGAAAACTGTCCAAGGAAAGGCCCTTAACTTCAAGGAGTTTTTAATCTACAGAGGGGAGCTAAAAATAGACGAGGCAATCAGAATAAGCTGAGGGCTAAATATAGAGGTCTCTGGTTCCAACGCTTTATGTTTCTAGAAAAACAACTATCTCTGAACGTAGAGCTGAAACTGTAAACCCTCGATCTCAGGGCTTGACAGACTTTAGGAGTCATTTTGCCAACTCTACATTTGATGCTTACACTTCATTTCCATCAGCCCCAGGCAATGACCCACTCGTTGAACAGGTTCAGAGTTTCACCCGAACTTGGTCTTGCCCAAGACAGTGCATTCCACAGTTGAGCTCCTACTGTTCCTGGAAGGCTCTTTCTCAAGTTAGACTGGAATTTGGTTCCAGATCTCTGTTGGCTCTGGTTCACCCCTTGGGACCCCATGCACCAATTCACTTCCTCTTCCACAGGTCAATCCTTCACATGCTCATCTGTAAACTCTGCATTCCCATCTTTCTTCGATCTTGTCTTTTGTACCCTAACTAAGCAGTGCGATTGCATCAGCCATACCTCACGTAGTGTGGCTATCAATCAACAAGGGCTTTATAAAATAAGTAAAACGTATACAAGGTGGAAGAAACGCAATGGATGTTCCCAGCAGGAAACAAGGCATCAGCAAGACACAGGTTCTAAGGGAGGCTGAGTGTGGTGACTGCACCGTGAAGCAGCCAGTCCAGCTGGGATTGAGTTTACCTAGGGGACCGGTGCGAGGGTTGACATGAGAGGTAGGGAAGGGGGAGGGTCACTTATGGAAAGCCTCAAATTCAGGCTGCATCAGACTGTGCCTCTGTCTTCCCTACATCGAACAGTCTTGGCCATTCCTTGAAGTGCCTGCTCTGGGACTCAGAGTCTCCACGCAGCCAGCAGTTACTGCTCCATGACAGCCCAGGTAATTGTGGACTCATGGGGGGTGATCAGGAGAAAAAGGGGCAATGAGAAGCCACTTGTATTTTCTGTAGCTGGACTTTGACTCAGTTCCCACATGCCCTGGCGTGGTCTGGGGCCTTGGGGAGGATAAAATTAGATCCTGGGGAGAGGCTTGAGCTGCCCCTAGAAGTAGACTCAGGGCTCTTGGGGGAGAAAACATGAGTTTCCTGTGGGCCCAGAACTTGGTCTTAAATGATGGGTGTAGACTCCTCATCCTTCGGTGCTGAAGATATAGGAAGGGGAGTGATAGGAGAAAGGCCAGCACAAGGGGTCTGGAAGCATGGAGCCAAGATAAGGATCCTAGTTGCCCAGCGTTAAGGACAGTACCGGACACAGGTCTGATGAATCCAAAGTTGTGAAGCAGAAGAACAGATAAGCCTAGACTCACAGTTGAGCTTTTTAACACTTTTAACCTTTAGGTGCCTCAGTCAGGTTCCTCGTAGACAAAGGAGACCCAAACACCTGCCTGGCAAGATGATGAGTGGGATGATATTAGAAAATGGCTGCCATACATCAAGATTTCGATGAAAAAATGACTATTATTCCCCCGAACGAGAGATGACTTGTCAAGAGGGAACATCCTCAGAGCAGTCATGGCAGGACTTGGGAGAAGGAGCAAACAGAGGAAGGACAGACAAGGATGTGGGGGAGAGGTTAAGTTTCCCTTGAAGACAGGGAGCACCTGGCATCTACATGGGTTAGACAAGCACAGGCCTGGTGGGGTGGACACCGGTGAATGAACCATCTCCTTGACTAGTGGGTCAGTGTCCTAGTGTATTAGTGCCACGACAACATATCACAAATCGGGTGGTGTAAAATATTTTCTTAAACCAAGAGAAATTCGTTTGCTCACAGTTGTGTTGGATGAAAGTGCAAAAAAGAAGTCTTTGGAACCATGTTGTCTTTGACGTTCTAGGGAAGGTTCCATGAGTTGCTCTAGCTCTAGTGATTTCTGGGAACATTTGTTGTGGTTTCGTTTGTAACTCCATCATGTCAATATCTGCCTCAACTTCATGTGGCTATCTTCCCTCTGTAAGGCAACGTCCCTATGTCAAAGTTTTCCTCATCTTACAAGGACACCTGTTGTATTGGATTTAGGGCCCATCCTAATGCAGTACAACCTCATCTTTATTAATTGAAGACATCTGCAAAGACCCTATTTTCAAGTAAGATCATATTCCCAAGTTCCTCCCCAAGAGCCCAAACGACAGCTGCCGAGTTGATTCTGACACATAGCAACCAAACAGACCTGCCCCACAGCGTTTCAAAGGCCATACATTCTTTACAGAAGCAGATAGTCACAGCTTTCTCCTGTGGAGCAGTGGGTAGGTTTGAACTGTTGACTTTCAGCTAGCAACCAAGAGCCTAACAAGCACACTAAAGGACTCCACTTCCCAAGTTCCCATGGACATGCATTTCAGGGACGAGGAATACTATTCTGCTTAGCACAAATGATTTTGGTGGATCCGCATCTATCCAATCTGACCTATGCACCACAGCTCACAGGCTTTTGAAATTGTTTTTTCGTTATCTCTTTTAAGCAGATTCCTGTCCCATCATTCAGGGAAAATTCTGCTTTTTTAATATTCCCCGAACTATCCCCCTCTCTCCACTTTGTGCAAGTCTAGACTGCACTGATGTTCTCTCCCCATGCAAACATCTCAACTTGAGCCTCAGAACATCTCACACCAATAAACAGGGCCCCAAGACCCAGGAGGCACAGACTGTGGAGAAATTTACACACTCATAAAGAAAACATGCCTGCTATTATGTTTACAGGTCGGGGGTCTTTCTCCCGAAAGCAGACGAGATATTGCTGCAGTAAAAGGGGAAATTGCTCAGGCCTATCTTCCAAGCACGGAGCAAAGAGGAATCCCCAAGACTTGGCTGACACAACTCATAAATCTCCCGCATTTCTGCTTGTCCCCACTTCCATCATTTCGAGCAACATGTGGGGTTGCCGCTTTTTAAGAAAATAAATAAAATGAAATTATAGATTCGCCTTTGTGATCCTGATGTGCAGATTATATGTTATTACATTATGGATCGCACACCCCTCAACACGGTTGCACTATGGTATGATTATTGGATTTTGATGTATTGCCAACATCAACCCCAAATAAATATTTTTCTCCACTAAGTGATGCTGGGAAGGAAGGCACTTCTTAAACAGAAAGCCTATTGAACTTGTTTAGTAAGAAATGAAAGGGAACTCAGGTGAAGAAGAATAAACACGCCGGTTCTGGTCTAGCGTGGCGGGTCTTACACGATGAGAAACTCAAATCCTGGTGAAACAGAGACAAAGACAGAGTATGAGGCCTGGAGTCTGCTTTTATTCTCAGATGCGATTCCTTCATTCATTCAGTAGATGTTTATTCCACGCCCACCATGTGCCACTGTTCTGGGCTTTGGAAGGAGGTGGTGAAAAAAAAAAAAAAAGAATCCAGAATCCCTCCCTCCTCTAAGAAAGTCAGCATGCTAGGAGAAGGAAAGAGCGAATAAGTAAACAAAGTGTATGATATGCAGTATGTCAGTGCCTCCCAAGGGGGTGGGGGGAAGTCTGGAGGGACTGACACAGTGACTAAAACAAGAGGCGCAACCACAGCCGTGACTGTGAGGCTGCCACAGGGCCAGGGAGGGCTTCGTTCTGTTGGATGCGGGGTTGCTGTGAGTCTGAAACCACTTGACAGCAACTAGCAACAAGGGTAGAGATTATGTTTGGGTACCAGTTTTTAAGGAGGGGTCAGAACTTGCCTGCTTGAGAGGGTGCTGTAGGAAGCGAGGCAACAAGACTTGGGGCTACCTGAAGGAAGTGCATTTAAGCATAAGGAACAGCCATGGCACAGACCTTGAGGCAAAGGTGGGCCTAGAATATTCAGAAAACAAAAGAAGGTTGATGAGACTAAAGCCCAGGGGAGGTGAGTGAGGACAGTGGGACAGGGGAGGAACCAGCAAGGCCAAGCGCTTGGAAAGGTGGCAAATCAAGAGGGCCTTACAGGGCATTGTAATGACTTTGAACTTTTCTAGTGTGGAGTATACAGCAATGACCATACAGTAATGGACTAAATTAATACCACCCTGACTTTTTCAGAGAGTTTATGTTATACTGGAGAATGCAGAGAGATAAAGAGCCATTTACCTAGTCTGGCAGTTACATAATCTGTCAACTTGTGAAAGGGGTAGAATTTAGCCTGTCAATCAGGTCGGAGCTTGATGACCTCATTTGGAGGCACTGTGGAGATAAATAGCTCACTGGAGCCTGGACTGTCTGCGAGACATTCCTGTTGACAAGCCACCTGGAGCTATGCTGCTAGAGCCAGAGTCCTGGAGCTGGAGGAGCCACATGGAAACTCACATCAGTGCTGAGATGCTTCCACCACCACTGGATCCACAAGACTTTCCACCCACTGGCCTGTGATCCTTCTGAATTCTGCATCATTGCATGTTTTGCATGAGTCTGAAGAGGAATTTATAGACTGGTATCAGATATATGGGCTAATATCAGCCATATGGACTTGATCAGGACTGGGCTGGGATGTTTTCTTAATGTGCGGTTGCTCTTTGATATAAAGTTCTCTTTTACACACATATGAGTATCTATGAATTTGTTTCTCTGGTCTACCTGGACTAACACACCTATGGAGTTGAAGTACGGTGGTGGATGATGTCTGAGATATGATATATAACGAAACACGAGGCTTCTTCCATCCACTGCTACCTTATCACTTTCATCATGGAAACCTGTCTTTTGATGAGCTCTGGTGGTCTGGGAGCACTGCTAGGAAGGGGTCTATCACAGACATCCTGGGAGGAAAATGGTCCTTTTGGAGATGGATAACGCCAAAAGGGAAGATGTAGGGGGTCTTATTCTAACTCTGAGAACTTCTCTACTCCTCAAGGGGCAACTTTTGCTGGAGGAACAGACAAGCGTGCACCAACAGAAGCAGGCTCTTCATTCCTGTGGGTCAAGGCATTTCTGTGAAGACTGCGGAGCTAAGCTCCAGGAGACGAATTTCACTTTTGAATAAATAAGCAAAACAACCCAGAGAGCAAGCTATAAACAGACAAGACCCAGGTGCCAGGCAACCTGTGTGCAAATGCCAGCTCTGCAGGAGTTACCCAACACAACCACTGGCTGTTAGCATCCAGAGACCTGGTGAAAAGGTGGGTGGAGCTGCTGGAAGAATGTGGGGCTCTGGTGCCAAGAGAAGCTGACTTACAGCCTAGTCCCTCTTGTTAAGTAAAGGGAGTCTTGCTCCTACTTAGCCCATTGTCAGGCCATCTGAGCTTCAGCTGAGAAAACCTATGGTCTCTCCTACTGGGCTAAAGATGTTCGGGTTAGGTGCCATCGAGTCAATCCAGACCCATAGCAACCCTGTGCACAACAGAATGAAAGCATGCACGGCCCTAGGCTAGCCTCACAATTGTTTCCGTGTCTGAGTCAATTGTGGAAGTCAGTGTGCCCATTGAGGGCCTTCCTCTTTTTCGCTGCCCCTCCACTTTAACAAGCATGATGCCTCCAAGAACTGATTTCTCCTGACAACATGTCCAAAGTTTGTGAAGCAAAGTCTTGCCAGCCTTACCTCTAAGGAGCACTCTGGCTGTATGTCTTTTAAGACAGATTGGTTTGTCCTTGTGTTAGTGTGGGTAGGCAAAAGAAACAAATCCATGGACACTCATGCATGTATAATATAAGTAAGAGGTTTAAGAGTAATTGAGTATTGAGAAACATTCTAGCCCAGTCCAGATCAAGTCCATAAGTTCGGTATTAACCCATATGTCCAATATCAATCTATAAAATCCTCTTCAGGCTCACGAAGCACATGCAATGACAGATCACATGACCAGTAGATAGGAAGTCTTGTGAATCCAGTGACATTGTAAGCATCTCAGCGCTGGCAGGGGTCTCCATGTGGCTTCTCTAGCACCCAGGGCTGCATCAGGGTAGGTCCATGTGGCTTCTCCTCAGGGATGTCTCCCAGGGAGTCAGCCTTGTCAGTAGAGAGTCTCCACGGGTCGAGAGAAAGAAGTGTCTCCTGCCTCCAAGGAGGAAATACAGGAGTTCCCAGAATACTCAGGAGAAGGCCATGCCCACACAGAGGCCTCATTGGTTATATCTTGATTGACAAGCAGGCCAGACTCCACCCCTTCACTCATAATCCTCTCAAATTGACACCAGATTATGTAACTACCAAAGTCCTTTCAGCAGTTCTTGGTACTTTTCATATCCTTTACCAGCACACAATCCATGCATCGATTTGTCTTCTGTCTTCCTCCTTCAATTTCCGACTTTCACATGCATCGGAGGAAATGGAAAATACCATGACTTGGGTCACCCTAGCCCTCAAAGGAACATCCTTGCCTTTCAATACTCTCAAGAGGTCTTGTGTTGTAGATTTACCCCGGGCAATAAGGCGTTCGATCTCTTGACTGCTGCTTCCAGGAGCATTGATTATGGATCAAAGCAAGACAAAATCCTTGACACTTTCAACCCTTTCTCCATTTATCATGATGTTTCCTATTGATAGGGTTGTGAGGGTTTTGCTCTTCTCGACCTTTAGCTGTTATCCATGCTGAGGGCTGGAATCCTGGATCTTCATCAGCAAGTGCTTCAAATCCTCCTCATATTTAGCAAGTAAGGTTGTAACATCTGCATATCACAGGCTGTTAATGAGCCTTCCTCCAATCCTGTGCCACCCCCGTCTTCATATAAACCAGCTTCTCTGTTAGCCCTTAAGTAAAGACTCTTGGGTCAACCATCGTAGAAAGATCACTGACAGTCCCACAGGGTTTTAGAAATATATAGCTGGCCTTAGGATGGAAGACACTGTGGGAAGTTCCTGTGTAGAAGACACTGTGGCTGGAGAGTCATCACTTTCAGTGTCAGACAGACAGTTTTTTGGTCTGGAAGAAAATAGTTTCACTCTCTAGCCATCAATCTCCTTATCTTTCAAATAAGGCTTCTCAAGCTCTGCTACTAGAAACCCAAGGGACTCATATGCAGTGCCCCCTGGTGTGAGTAGGGGGGCTCTGTCCTCCTCCAGAGAGTCTCGGTTGTATATTTTAGATGTCTGTGTACGTTTTCACTGGATGAGAGAGCTACACTGGATTTAAGATATATTTGTAGTTGGAAAACTACGGAGCTAAACATGTCTGTTCTGACCTTTTTCTATATTATCATTCTCACGGCATCAAGGCAGTGTCACGCCGAATCTACCCCAGCTGGCTGTTGAGTGTCCTAAAGAAAGAAATTTCTTAACACCCCTTTACCATTAATTCCATTCTTCCCCCTCAGTCTGCATCTGTCTCTACCTCTCGTTCTATAAGAATGCTAACATTTACTAGAAAACAGCCATTGACATTCTCTGGGACACATTCCTGCTGCTGTTTCCCTCCTGGCTTCACCTGGCTAACTTAGACTCACTCTTCAACTTGCACCTGAATGGCTACGTCCTCTGAGGAAACCTTCCAGTGACCCTCCTCTGTCTCCCCATTTCTTCCTGTCAAAGGCCTCTTAACACTACAGTCGAATCACCTATTTTGCTTTGGTCTTACTTACCAAACTATGATCTTTTTTAGAGCAAAACGTAAATTTGTATTAATTAACACTACATTGCTAAGGCCTAGACCAGTATCTGGGACTCTCTAGGTGGTACAAACAGTTAACATTCCTGGATACTAATGGAAAGGTTAGAGGCTTGCATGCACCCAGAGACACCTTGGAAAAAATGGAAATCTACTTCTGAAAAACCATCCTTTGGGCTAGTAAAAAGTCTAATTAAAATGATAAGCTTGGAGCATTATACTTAAAAAACAAAAGCAACTATATACATGAGATCAAATTAACCACAGCAACTTGAAAGGTTAGATGAGAACCTCAGGGGGCTGGGGTCTATGCTAATGAGAGAGTAACAATTCGGAAAAGGAGGCGGAGAAGAACTCACAACTCAAAAATGAAGTCAAGGTCACGAAATGGTGCATGTCGAAACTGCCACATCGGGGCACATTGTGTTGTGTATATTCTCAATGGCAACAAACTAAATAAAACCCCACTCACTCACGGACGCCCTCACTGCCGTCAAGTCAATTCTGACTCTTGGTGACTCCATAGGACAGGGTCCATCTTCCCCTTGGACTTTCTGAGACCTCAAACCTATGCAGGAGTAGCAGACAGTGTCTGGTGGGTTCAAACCACTGACCTCGGGGTTAGCAGCTCAGTAGGTAGGAAAGAGAAAGAGCATGAATAAAGTGTGTGAAAATGTGACTAAAAGCTGATCCCCTTGCTGAGACATATGAATATGGATGAGATTTTAGCTGTCGATTCCCTGATCTCTGGGGAATGGAGGGATATAATCGAGAATTCCTCGAGGAGTTTGTAACGCATATGAAACACACACAGACTAGCCTTGAGAACATTTCCTGAACAATATATCAACAATCACCCACTAGCTCATGGTAAAACGTACAAGTACCTAATATACACCTCAGTTGGACTTAACCAACCAAATATTTTAAAACCCACTTTAACAAAAGAGTCACTGAGGAATTATCCAATTAAATCCACATTCCCTGAGGTCCCGTTGCGTGCAGTGCACTTTGCTCTGTATTGAAGGGTACAGAGAAGGAGGCTGCAGGAATGCTCTTCTGTGCAGACCTCCAACTCTGTGCCAAGGTGTTAAATTGCGATCACTCTCATTTGTGCCTCTCCTCCACCCAGGAATAGCTCACTCTTCCAGGGCAAGAGCCAAGACTTAGGTACCTCAATCTATAAAGGACCTACAGCGTGCCCTGCAGAAAGCTTGTGGTTGGATAGAATAAGTAGCTTGCAAAGAGAAACAAAATATAGATCAAGTGTGTAATGAAAGACAGCAAGTGATGGGTCTTCCGGAGAGCTAGAGTTCTTTTGAAGCCTATGGAAGGATCAGTTGACTGGCAGGAATGGGCTACGACATCTGAGCTGGGTGAGTCCAAGAGAAAGGAAAAAGGAAGTGTAAACCCACTGCCATTGAGCCAACTGTGACCTGCAGCAACCCCCTCTAAGGGGCTGGAGGCTGTAAAACTTTATTGCAGCAGGCAGCCTCATCTTTCTACCTCCCAGCCACTGGTGAGTTTGAACCACAGACCTTATGGCTAGCAGTCCAACACTTATGGGACAGTGCCAGCAGGGCTCCTTGGGTAAACAGATGAAGGTAGACATATGACAAGCTTGATTTGGGGTATTTTGAATTTGAAGTGCTAGTAAGCGAATTTGACTTTGCTCCTTATTCCCTGTGAAACTTTCTCTCATGATGCCCCAGCTTCGTTCTCTGTTAAGACAAGGATAGTTTTAGGAACAGTGGCATAGAGTTAAAGGAGCCCTGATGGAGCAGTGGTTAAGCATTGGGCAGCTAAAGGAAAGGTCAGCAGTTCGCACCTATGTGCCCCTCAGTGGGAGAAAGACCAGGCTTTCTACTCTCATCCAGAGTCACAGTCCCAGAACCTCACAGGGGCAGTTCTAAGCCCTCCTATAAGGTTGCTATGAGTTGTTAGCAGGGGCTTGATTGCAGTGAGTTTCATTATCCCAGAATTGTGGTTGAAGAAACTTTTAAAAAATTAGTAGAACAACGGAGTTGAACGATTATGGAATTTGTCCACAAACTTTTCAGTTTTATTGACTTCTGAACTTTTTGAAGCCTGCTCCCCTGCCTTGTGTGTGTGTGTGTGTGTCCAAACCAAAATGGTCCACTGACATGAATCCTATGATAGAAAAGACTAGAACTGCCCCATAGGGGTTCTAGGGTTCTCTAGGAAGCAGACTGCCTCATCTTTCTCCCAAAGAGCAGCCAGTGGGCTTAAACCTCCAACCTTTCAGTAGAAGTCAAATGCCAACCTGCTGCACCACGAGAGCTCTCTCTAAACACACACACACACACACACACACACACCTTTTGTAAACTCTGAGCATTGGCATTATTATCATGGAGGTGGAAAGGTCCAACAGAAAGAGCATAGTACAAAGCTGTCACTGGAGACCAGAGCAGTTCTTTGCCAAAGGATTTATCATAATATTGCCTTAAATAGAAGCCTCTCCTAGTGCTTTTAAAGGAGGATTTCACTTTTTTTTTTCCATTTAACTTGCAACCTTTCAGAAATCTATTTTGCATGTTAAGTGAGGCACCCCCGTAGTTAAAATGAACCTCTTCAGTTCCTCAATGCAAACATTCTCTGATATGCATCTGTTCAAACAGCCAGTCTGGACACAGGGAGGCCAGGGGAACGTGTGTACCACTCAGAGAGAGCAGGGGTCCAAGGAGCTGGTGAACTTGTGAGAGGTCAGTGAAAACCATTTTTCACTGAGATAAGGCTGGAAGAGCTAATGCCCAGGAGGAGTAAGGAAGCAGCTGCCCGGACCTGCCGGCTGGTGATGGGAGCTGATTCTGAGAGCAATCTTGGCATTTCTCTCCTTCCACGCACACCCCAAAGTCCCAGCCTACACATAAGAAGGAGGAAACTCCTGGAAGCACGTTTCCTTTATTAACTCATCCTCTGACCACCAAATTTCTGCTTTGCTTTTTGTCCTTTTCTAATCTGAATGCTAATATGTTCAACGATGTAAGTATTTAGCCAGGGAAGGCTTCTTGGAGGAGGTGGCTTCCACAGCGAGTGCTTTTGGACTGTAGGAGGTTAGAGGGGACCCTGGGAGACTGCTGGAGCAGCTGGGGGGAGGGAGGGGAGGGAGAGGGGGAGGTTCATGGTCTTCTCAGAAGCCAACAGATGCTCCACCCGGGTGGTCCATCTGGTTAACATGCCCAGCTGCTGACTGAAAGGCTGTGGGCATTTGAATCCACCCAGAGGTGCCTCCGAAGAAAGGGCTGGCAATTTACATCTGAAAAAGCAGAATTCTAAAACCTTGCAGTGTACAAGTGTACTCTGACACACGGAACACCCCCCACCGCCCCCTCCATGAGCTGGGATGTCTCACACCCAGCAAGGAGCATATCTCAGGTGAAGCGCATATCCCAGGTGGGGAGCCCCGCCCATGCTGCTCATCCCTCTGTCCGCACCTGGTGAACAGTAGGCAGAGTGCCCAGCTACAACAGGGTGTGGAGATGCATCGGACTCCCCTGGGGAACCATAAAGGAAATTGCCTCATAAACCAGTTCCAGAATCCATCTCCAGTTGCATACTTTATCGGCTTGCAAAGACAATTTGTTTTCTTTTTTTAAATCAGTGAACTCCCAGAGCCAGATAGGCTATTAAATAAATAAAAGGTGTCCAAGACTAAATGAGGACTACATTACCTCTTGTGCTCCCTTGCCCACCTCCCGCATTTCCAGCCTCTCCCAACACTCCCAGTCATGGCCTGGCCCTTTAAGAACCAGGTTCCCTCCCCAGATGTGTGAGATCTGATTGATCAGGAAGGACTCAAGATGTGAGATTTATAGGAAGAGAGGGACAATTTATATTGGGAAGGTTTCTCTCTGAGATGCATATGATTTATAAGTTTGTTTTGGAAAACACAAACATGGAGACCCTTGTAAATAGCAGATTTATATATTAACTTTCTGACGCAGTGTCCTACCTATGAATGAGTGAGCAACATTAAGTTCCCATTTAGGAAACAAGAGCCTAAACCCAGTGGATTGAGGTACCTGATTTATCAACTTCAGCCTGCCCCATAAATCATAATTCAGCTCCAGGATGTGGTGCCAGTGTGGGCAGCCATGCTGCTCTGGGGTTTCCTCTCTGTGTGGTACCTCTTGCCTTTATCTTTACTTATTTCCAAAAGAAAATAAAGGTTGCAACTGATTGAACTGACTGACTGATATGTCAATGCCAAGATTCATGAAGCTGCGCCCCGCTTCTGAGGCCTGCCTCCCACTGTTCCCTCCATTCTGATGTAAACCTGACCCTCATCAAGATTGGCATATGTCACCCTCTAAATGGCTATGTCCCTAGTCAAATCCTCTCTTCCTCTGCATCGTTCCCATGAAGAGAACACCAGTATCCCCTCACAGATCTTACCCCCAAGTAAATCCCTTCAGTGGTGGCAATAGGAGGCTTAGTTCTTGATCGGTGGACTCTGTTTACAGCAGTCCCCGTGGGCCAGAGTAGAACTGTGTTCCACGGGGTGTTTCATGGCTGAGTTTTCAGAAACATCCCCGTTGGGGTAGAATCACCAATTCCGCCTTTCAGTTAGCAGGAGAACACACTCACCATGCGGACCCCGCGGGAACCCTTGGGGAGACTTTGCGCCCTAGAAAATCTAATCTGTAGAGGAAGGAACTCAGGAGCCCCTCACTTCAACAATGAAAACAGAGGCCCAGAAAGGTGGGGAGGGTTAGTCAGGGTCAAGGTCATGCAGATGGTCACGGGCAAAAGTGAGAACTTCCGGATTCCTTATCCAGCACTTTCTGCTCTGCCCTGGCTTTCAGCAAGCATTCGCTGCAGAGCCTATAAAGGCCCTGGGCTCTGTGGAATTGCCTCTAGAGATGGATAGGCGGGGGCAGGAGCTTGAGCGATTGAAATCACTAGTGATCACAGTGGTGTAGTGGTGTTCTCCTAACTCCCCCTCCACCCTGGTCCTTGGGAACAATGGGTCATAGGCTCGTCACTGCAGGGGAAAGAAATCAAAAGAGTTGCCAATCACATTGATCTGTCTCACCTTCAGCATCAGAGTAGAACTGTGCACCGTGAGGTTTTCCCATTGGCTGATTTTCCACACCTTTCTTCTGCAGCAACTTGAGGTGAACTTGAGCCCTCTCACTCAGCATTCATCCCTGTGTGGGGACTGTTCACACCATTCAGGGGTTCTCACTTCAGTCCGCCACTTTCCTTACCCAAATGCGCCTCTCCAGCTCTCCTGATTCTATGCAACTGTCCAGATCCTGTTCCAGTGCGGGGCCTTGTTCTAGGCTGACTACAGCACAAGTGTTGTGAACCCACTGGTCCTCATTGAAATCTCCCTTCTTCAGTCTCCTATGGCACGGACTAATCCCTCACTCTGCCCCTTAATCACAAACTAACAACCTAACGTCTGTTCTGCTCGTAAGCACTCAATCTGTTCTGCCTTTGTGATATCTTCTGTATTGTCGGTGTGGTAGATCCTGTGTTTGCCTAAAACCCTATGCTAGCCTATCCGGTCAAGGTCCCTGAGTACTGTGCTCAGCTATTAATTAAAAGGTTGACGGTTCGAACCCACTGAATGATGTCACAGAAGGAAGACCTAGTGATCTCACTGTTGTTAGGTGCATAAAGTAGGCAACTCCACGTGACAGAGTAGAACTATCCTAGAAGGTTTCCCAGCCTGTAATATTTGCTGCAGGAGAGTACCAACCCTAGAAGCTTGGGGTGGCTTCGAACCGCCAACCTTTTGGTTAGTAACCAAGCACTTCACTGTTGCACCAGTAGGGCTCCTTCCTGGTGGTTTCTTTCTGTTAAAAGCACTATGAAGAACAATTTTATATTGCTGCGCATGGAGTCGCCGAGAGTCAGAATTAAGTGGACAGCGTCTCGTTTTTATATTTTTGTTATTGCCTATACTCCCCGCTTGTCATTTTTTCAAGTTGAAAGAACTGAAGAAACTATTCACGCCTCGAGTTGCAATGTTGAAGGATTCTGTGGGCAAGATACCCCAGTGGCGTAGCAGTTATGCGTTGGGCTGCGATCCACATGGTTGGCAGGTCAAAACCACAAGCAGCTTCGTGAGAGGAAGACTGGTCTTTCTACTCCTGTAAACAGATAGCATCTCAGAAACCCACAGGGGGTCACTGTGAGTCATTATTGACTCATTGGCAGTAAGATGAGATGGGAAGATGAGGACAGTGCAGGAAACATCAAAAGAAGCTGGAAGGGAGACACAGAACCACTGTACTGAAAAGAATTGGTAGACATTGATCTATTTCATGAGGTAACACATGATCGAGGACCAATAGTATTGGAGAAAGAAGTCCAAGCGATGTTAAAGGCATGAATGGAATAAAGCAAAGCCTCAGGAAATGACAATACCAATTTGACTCTTCCAACTGACAAATGAAGAGCTGTAAATGCTCACTCATCTACACCAAGGGATTTGGAAAACAGCTACCTGGTCGATCAACTGGAAGAGATCATATTTGCACTCATTCCCAAGAAAGGTGACCCACAGCATGCAGAAATTGTTGAACCATACATTAATATCACATATTTTGCTGAAGATAATTTAAAAGTCATCCCAATCATACATTAACAGAGTCAGAAGCTCAAGCTGAATTCAGAAGGGTACATGGAATCATGGATTATTGTTAACATCAGATTACTCTTAAAGCAGAGAATATCAGAAAGAAGTTTATTTGTGTTTCATTGATTATGTGAAGGCATTGGACTGTAGGGATCACAACAAACTATGGATAACATTGAGAAGGATGGGAATTCCAGAACATTTGATTGTGCTCATGTAGAACCTGTACTGAGACCAAAAGGAAGTCATTTTAACCTAACAAGGTAATGCCGCATAGCTTAAAGTTAGGAAAGGTGTACATCAAGGTTGTGTTGTTTCACCATACTTATTCAATATGCCTATTGCGCAAATCATCAGAGAAGCTGGGCTATATGAAGAACTCAGCATCAAAATTGGAGGAAGGCTTACACAGATGGTGCAACCTTGCTACCTGAGCTGAAGAAAACATGAAGCATTTCCTATAAAGAACAAAGATTGCAACCTTCATTATGGATTAGAACTACAGTATAAGGAAAGCAAAAATTTCCACAACCGGATCAATAAACAACATCCTGCTAAACAGATTTTACTTGGATCCATAATCATTTCTCATAAAAGCAGCAGTCAAGAAATAAAATAATGTATTGCATTGAGCAAGTCTACAGCAAGAAAACTTTTTTCTTTGTACGTTTTAAAGAACAAAGACACCTCTTTGAGGACCAAGGTGCTCCTGCCCCAGCCAAGGTGTTTTTGTTTGTCTCTTCTGCGTGTGAACACTAGACAATGGATCGGGAGATGTGAAGAGACTCGCATGCAGTTGGTGGTGGTATTGGTGAAGAATACTGAAAGCAATGCGAACTTCCACAAGAAGGAACAAATCTATCTTGAAAGAAACAGGGCCAGGTGGCTGCCTAGAAGTCAAGACATTTAGACTGAGTTTCTCACGCTTTGGAGATGTCATCAGGAGGGACCCATTCCTGGAAAGGGACATGCTTGAGACGGACTGACCCAGTGACCACAGCAACGGGCCCCAACATCGACAAGACTGAGGATGGCAGAGAAGCAGGCAGTGTTTGCTTCCGCTGGACAGAGGACCACCAAGAATTGGGACCCACTCAAGGGTACTTAACTAGAACAACAACAATCACTGCCCTTGAACGGACTCGGCTCATAGCAATTCTGTGGAGCAGAGCAGACCTGCGCCTGTGGGTTTCTGAACCGAGAACCCTGGGTGGAAGCAGAAAGCCCTGTCTTTCTCCCTCAGAGCAGGGCACGTTTAAACTGCTGACTTTGTACTTAGCAGCCCGATGTATAACCTACTTACTACCACCAGAGCGCCTAGCTTCCCTTACATGCTGGTCCTGGGCTTCTGACCGATGGAATAGCCACACCATTTAGTAACAAAGACAACTCTTCCATCTCCATCTGCCTGCTTGTAGTGAAGATCCTGGTATCCGAACCATGTAGCCACGTGAACTTATCTGCAGAAACAGTAATAACATTTATTGTACCGGTAGATTTGGGGAAATAGTTGCTGCTGCAAGCATGTACCCTATCCTATAGCGACTGCTTTTAATCCTAAGTCTGCCTTTCAGTGAGAGTCATTTCCAACTGCTCGGCCTCCATTTCTTCTTCTTTAGAAGTGGACCACAGAACCATCACTCTCCACAACCCTAAGATAAGGTGACCAGACTGCCATGCGGCTATTTTGCCAGGATATGAGTTTTATCAATGGTGTCCTGCTTTACCAATGTTAAAATCTGGTCACCTTACCCTAAGACCAAAGTAAAAAGATGGTGTCCTGTTACCACGACCAATATCTGTAATAAAGGATCACATTAGAAGGTCAGGGATAGAGTGGGGGGAAATTGAGGAAGGAATCGCAAAGTCATAAAAGAGATCGGGTTTATGGGTCATCTAAAGCCTGGTGGAGCCCCTAGGCCTCTGACCCTTAGTCATTCTTCTGGTCTGGAATAATCCACCATTCAAGAGGGAAGCATTCGCTCAAGGACAGAATTCAGAGGGTTAGGGAAAAGGAGGGATGGAAATGGGAAACAGGGAGGAAGTAGAATAAGCAATGGAAACTGAGTGGGATGAGTTGAAAAAATGTGTCTGGATTGTTGAATGTAAAACTGATGACATTCTCTGTAAACTATCTGATTCACAATAAGTTTAATTATTTTTCAATATGTAAAAGAGGCCATTAGACTCAAAAAACCAAACCCACTGCCATCCCGTCAAAACGGACGCATTGCGACCTTGTAGGACAGGGTAGAACTGTCCCTGTGAGTTTCTGAGACTGTCACTCTTTATGGGAATAGAAAGCCCCATTTTTCTCTCTCGGAGCTGGGGGGTGGTTTCAAACTGCTGATCTTGCTGTTTAGCAACCCAACTCGTAACCACTACATTACCAGGGCTCCTAGATGATAAAAATAATAACTGCGATATGCTTTATATTTCTAGATGATGGGCAATGTGCTAAGTGCATGATGGTCATTTATACATTGAATGCAACGCTAGATTTTATTATCCTCTTAGAATGAGGGATCTGAGTCCTGTTGAAGTCGGGTGAGGGGAGGGTGTTTAGCAACTAACTCTTCCAAGGTCGCATAGCTGCTAAGTGGTGGTTTCGAATTTGAAGGCAGACAATCTGACTCCAATGGCCCATATTCTAACCCCTTTTCTTTATGATCACTCAAAAGCTACCAAGCTCGACTTTTCTAGAACATTCGCATGGGTGCCTGGCACCTCTCTGCTTGTATGCATAGCTTCCAAAGCATATTGCAGGTTATTTGACAATAAGCATGGTGACTCCTAAGCATCCCCTTTGCCCCAGCTCCAGAGCCTAGATCAGGTGAACATTGAGTAGATGGTTTCAAAAATTCTTGTTGAATTGACTCATACAACCCTGATGTCAACTTAGATAAACATATCTCCTGTTTGGCAACTCTAACTCAAACGGTAGGATTACATTAGGAGTAAGACGATCAAAACCTGGAATCATTCGGCCTGATGATTTGAAAAGTGTCTGTTCCTGCGGCACACCGTCCAATCAAAAGCCCGGTGTGGTTGGAGAATGCAAGTCTCAGACGTGGCTCTCTGGGAAATTGCAGTCCTGCCAGTGAGTACGGTTTACCTGAAGGCCATAGAGCGACACCTGAAGACCCTGAAGTGAGCTGTGTGGAGAATCACTGTAACCCACGTGCTGGAGAGGAGACCTGCTACACAAAGCCAGTTGTGCTCCGATAAATGTTTAATTAGTGGCTATTCCGTGGGGGGCTGGAGGTGGGAATAAAGCCCCAATTTGTTGTGCTTGCCAATTTCCATGGTGTCAATACTTATGCCATGGGCCAATTTCAAACCATCAATCAATGTGATGTGATTGATGTTGGAAGTTGTTGCTATTCTTAGCTCTGTTAGGGCTCCCAACTGGTGGCAACCCCAGGCAGAATACACACACACACACACACACACACATACACACACACACAACAAAACACAGTGCCAGTCCCGTCCTGATCCATAAAGTTTTTATGAACTGATTTGCATTAGGACATTGCCAGGCCTTTCTTCCTAGTATGCCTTAGTCTAGAAGTTCCACTGAAGCCTGCCCATTATTGTAGCAACTCCCAGCAAGCCTCCACTGACAGACGGGCACTGACTGCCTAGTGAAGCAACACTGGCTGGGAGTCAAACCCAGGTATCTGCATGGGATGTGAGAATTCTGTCCCTGAATCAACCCTTCAGAGTGGGGAGAGAAATGTCCAATTGAATCCGGAGAGCTGAAGCTCTTGCACCCCATGACATACAATATATGCTAGGCTCTTCCCTCCCTTTCCATTGAGACACAAATCAGACACTGACAGCAAGAGGGCTCTAAGTGAGCTCTCAATAAGAACCATCTTGCCATGGAGGACTATTAGACAGTAAGGGTAAACATGGTATGTCTTCTGTGAGCAGAAGATTTTTAAAGGCAGAGAGAGAGAGAAATCAAGAAGGAACCAATTCTCATCTGTCTGGGCTAGTTTATATTCAGGCCTGCCTGTGGCGAAAGGATGGGCCACAGGGCTGCTGACTGCCATCCGCTGCCTCAGGATTCGTGATAAAAGCCAACTTTGCTACTAGCTTCCTTCTGCCACTAGAGACACGCCGGGCTTTCTGTGGACCAGAGTCAACAGGACCAGGACCCCGAGTAAAACACCATCACCAAACATTCTCTGCAAAGTTGCTGACCCAGTTTGGAACAGGTTAATTGTGGCCAGTGGGATGCTCAGCTGCCAGGGGGATTTCTAAGACTCTGGAGTTGACAGCCATGGAGGAGACAGACATGTGGATGACAGTATCCCTTCTCCTAGAAATGGCAAATTGGCCTGCATGTGCTGGGCCCCTCTCCAAGGCTGTTCAGAGCCTGAGGAGACCCTTCCCTCCCCTGCCCCACCACAGACCCTGGCTCACCCTGCCCAGCACAGCTGACCCAGCTCAGCCAATCCCATTGGCCCAGCAGCTTCTCCGTCTGGCATACTACATATTCATCATTCTCTGGGTACACAATTGTGGTCCCCAACCTCTCCTGGGAGTTAGTAGATAACGTGACAGGCCCGGGTGGGGTGGGGGCGGGGGAGCCAGAGAGGGCAGGGAGCAGCTTGCTGGGTAAGCGGGAGGGTGTGAGTGTGGCTGTTTATTTTCCACCTACAGGAAACTTCAGAGAGAAACTGTCCAGCCCCACACAGAAAAACCCCCGCCACAAAAAAAA
>NW_022111363.1:6045460-6061663 GCF_000313985.2 Echinops telfairi
CTTCATAAGGGACCCAATCGAAACCGAGCCATCCACCCGGCCACTCTTGAGCAACCCTGCAGAACAAAGAAGAATTGTCCCACAGGGTTTCCCAGGCTGTGGATCTGTGTGGAAGCAGGTTGGCACATCTTGCTCCCTAAGAGCAGCTGGAGGATTCAAGCTGCTGACCTTTCAGTGAACAGCTCAGCAGTTAGCCACCATACCACTGAGGCTCCAAGGTAAAGGACGTAGCCAATATCATCACACGAGAGACCTGGAGAATTGGCTACTTGGGCCAAACAGCTGCCCCGAGTTCGCTTGCAAATTAGTTATGAAGACAAGGTTAGGAATCAAGTCCCTGGTCCGTGATTTACTGCTCCTACAGGCGCCAGTACATAATATGTGTGGTGACCCACTGGGAGAAGGACCTTCGGAGTAATCCAGCAGCAAAAAGAAAGCTAAGCTAGGCAGTCTTCTCGCTTTCGCTGGGACCCCTCGTCCCTGCTCAAGCAAAGGACAACACACCACAGAGTCACTTTGCCTTGAGAAGTGACACTCGTGGTCTCCCATCGTGGTCCATTTCCCCTGAACGCTCGATTTCTCCTAGATACCTTTGCTCTGCCATTAGACGTCTATCCATGCACTGCTCATTCACCCATCGCTTCATCTGTCCATCACTCATTTGTAATGCCACTGCTTTCGAGCTCATGACGACTCATAGGGAGCCTAAAGGGCAAGGTAGACCTGCCCTGTCATTTTCCAAGACAGTAATTGCTAACAGGAGTAGAATGCCCTTGTCTTTTTTCCACGAAGCAACTAATGGTTTTGAACTGCAGACCTTGTGTATCGCAGCCCAACTCATAACCACTATACCACCAGTGCTTCTTACGCCAATTTGTTATAACTCTTTGTTGAATAGTTGCTGTGTGCCAAGCACTCTCCTAGGAACAAGAGGTGTTTTCATTTAAGTGGTTAAAAGTAGAAACTTTGGAGTCAGACTGAAGTTCAAATACAAGCTCTGCTTGCCTCTTTTTAGCTGTGCCTTACTTCTTGTCTTAGTTATCTACAGCCACTATAACAGAAAGCCCACATGTAAATGGTTTTGAACAAACAATCATTTCTTCTCTCATAGTTTAGAAGGCCACCGGCTCTAGGAGAAGGCTTGCTTTCTTTGTCAGCTCTGGAGAAAGGTCCTTGTCTCCTTTCAATACCCGTAGACCCAACATTCCTTGGAGAACTCCCTGTGTCTTGGCATCAATTTTCCCTTGGGTCTAGGAGGTTCTCAGCATGGGGGCCCATGCTCACAGGACACGCCCTGCTCCTGGCTGATCTGTCTTGGTAGACAGTTCCCTCCTTCCCTGCTTACTGCTTTTATCTCTGGTAAAAGGTGTGGCTAAAGCAGGAGCGTGACTTAATTAAGAGTGTGACTTCAGTACTTGAATAAAGGTAGAATTTGAGTCATACCTGCATATAAAGCTGTAATTTAATATGCAACTCACTTTAACATATACAGGTACAGATTCACAATATATATCACAAAATGGAGAATGATTACATCAGATTGCTAAATGGAAGACAACCACACTGGGGATCATGGCCTAGACAAGTGGATCCATATTTGGGAGGTGAAAGGGACAGGGCACAATTCAATGCATGATACTTCCTTTAACCTGTTTTTCTATCTTTAAAACAGGAAGAATAATGCCCTCTATTTAGGGTTATGCTGAATAATAAATAAGAATTACATGCAGGTAAAATAGGAGAGTGCTTAGAGACCAACTGCACGTAAATCACTTATTCTAAACTGCTATGGGAAAGAAGACAGTTAAATGTGATGCAGACCCCGACCTTGGGGCACCCATAGTGAAACTCCAGAGTCCCGATGTCTGGCAGATGGAAGCCTTTCCACTGGAGAAGCCAGACCACCAGTGTATGCACTTCCTAGCCAACTCCTTTTCTATCCTCCTCCTTTCTCCCCTCCCTGTACCCTCGCCGTTGAATGGTGGCTTTCAAACCAGCTTGGCTAACCCACATTTTCCTACATGCTTCTGCCTAAGGAGAGCCCCAGAGAAGTTTTCCTGCAAGCCAGGGGGCAGAAAGAAAGCAGCAGCCATTGTGCCTTTGACATTCAGAACGCCGAGGCAAGGCCTTCATTGACTCACACTTGTCTCCATTTGCTGGTTCCTCTCTCTACACCTGGCCAGCAGCTGGACCTGTGTTGTTCCATCTTTCTGCTGGATCCCCCCTCCGTGCCTCTGAGCCCTGGGCCAAGCTTGTCTTGAGCTTAAGGATCCAGGGTGCCAAGTTTACCTGCAGTATACCTAGTCTGCTTTCGTGTGTTCTGGTCAGTTCATGTTCACTGCTCCCTCCCTCCCTCACGAACCCCTGATAATTTATAAATTATTATTATTGTTCATGTCTTATACTGACCAATGTCTCCTTTCACCTACTTTTCTCTTATCCCTCCCCCTGGGAGGGGGTTATAGATAGATCATTATGATCGGTTTCCCCTTTCTCCCCCCTACCTTCCTCTTCCCCTCCTGGTATGGCTACTCGTGATATTGGTCCTGAGGGGTTTATCTATCCTGATTTCCCTGTGTTTCAAGCTCTTATCTGTACCCATGTATATCCTCTGGTCTCACCAGAGGAGTAAGGTAGAATTGGGGTCATGATAGTGGGGGCAGTAGCACACATTTCATCTGTGCTACCCTGCGCTCTGACTGGCTCTCTCCTCCCCGAGAACCTTCTTTCTGTAAGGAGATGTCCGAGAACCTTCTTTCTGTAAGGAGATGTCCGGTTGCCTACAGATGGGCTTTGGGGCTCCACTCTGCCCTTCCCCTCATTCACATTGATATGATTTTTGTGTTTTGTTTTGAGGTATCGATAGGATCAGGTATTAGGTATCAGAGACGCAAAACAAAACACAAAAATCATATCAATAAATGCTTCTTTGAGGACAGAGCATAAGGGTCCACTCCCCCTCATTCACAATGTTATGATTTTTTGTTTTTTGATGCCTGATACCTGATCCCTTCAATAACTCATGATCACACAGGCTGGTGTGCTTCTTCCATGTGGGCTTTGTTGCTTCGCAGCTGGATGGCTCCTTGTTTATCTTCAAGTCTTTAAGACCCCAGACGCTATATCTTTTGATAACCGGGCACTATCAGCTTTCTTCACCACATTTTCACAGGTGGTTTTAAATGCTCTGTCCTCAAAGAAGCCTTTCTGACCCTGCCCCATTTGGTCCCCATAACTTTTTGTCCTTCTCCACAAGTGTCACTCAACCTCAACCTCTCTGATTATTATCTGTGTCCTTTCTTGATCATTCCTTGAGCACCTGAGCATGTTTACATCGCTTTGACAGTGAGGATGTCTTCATCTTTGCATTCCCACAAAACCCAGCACAGTCGTATGCACCTAAACACTTCTTAATTCAACCCAGTTCATTCCCCCACACTATTCCCACTCAATCTCACTTCATGTGTCAAGGCTGTCGATCGTATTACCTGGAAACCATCTGCATATTCCTGCCTGCTTTGCTCACCATGCTTGATATCTCCGATTTAGAAGGAAGTTAGACTTTAGACTGGCTTTTAAATATCCCCAGCTGATTCTACTACTGCGGTTGATGCCTGTAACATTTATTTATAATTTTGCAAAATTGGCCAGTGGTTAAGATATATAAACCCATAGGGGGCTCA
Source organism: Echinops telfairi (assembly GCF_000313985.2). Lineage (NCBI taxonomy): Eukaryota > Metazoa > Chordata > Mammalia > Afrosoricida > Tenrecidae > Echinops > Echinops telfairi. The sequence goes on from NW_022111363.1 coordinate 6,049,144, forward strand.
TGCATTTTCAATACATTAAGGTATAGTTAAAACATGCTGTGTCTTATCAGGGGCTTTAAAATACACATTACCACAAGAGCTGGAAGGACAGGAGCAGGGTAATTGGCTAATGAGAATTCTGAACAGTGACTGGAAATATGGCAGAACTGCCCTTTGAGAACTGTGCTCACACCTATTAATGAACTTTATCCACAGCTCTAAAACACAGCCCTGTGTTTCAAACACAAGCCCAGGAGTCTATACGGCACAGACACTGTCGCGTTAATTCACACCTAGTTATGGTGACTGGCACCAGCCTTCAACACTGGTCAGAAGAAAGCTTCGATAAAGCCCTAGAATAATTACCAAGGCTAGATTTATTTTATACCAGGTGCCAGGTGTTAATATGAAAGGACTTGTTTTCTGACTCCAAACATGTACATGTACCAGGAGGTGGAAGGGCACGTGCAAATGTATTTCTTTAGTTTTGCACATGAATTGGGATGTGAGCATATGAATGTATGGCATGCGTCTCCATATCCTGCCATGAAGGACCCTGGGGTCTTCATAGAAAGAAAACAATGCAGGCATTATACGGGAAACCCAGTGCTTCTCTGGCCTGGGACAGGAGTCTAGATTCCAAATTGTGTCTCTTGTGACTCATGGCCCTACTAAAAAAAAAACCTCAATCAAAACAAAATCCCAACATACTGCCATCGAGTCAATACCAACTCTTAGATTAGAACGGCCTCCAGGGGTTTCCCAGAGAGTTCATCTTTTTCTCCTGCAGGGTGGCTAGTGGTTTCAAACTGCTGACCTTAGGGGTAAGAGTCCAATGCTTAAAACACTGCACCCCAGGGATCCTCATGGCCTTCTAGTGAATGTTCTTTCAGATCAAGGAGAGGCCAAGAGTAAGGCTGTTGTCCAGTTGGGATGAGTGGACCTTGTGTCCTTTTCTCTTTATAATGGGAGGGAAGAAGGCGGTTTCCCATTGAGCTTTTCAATGGGGTTTATTCAGAGTAAGATTGCTTAGATTGCCACGCTGAGGTCATTCCATTTCAAACCATTGGTTCATATTGCAATGCCTTAAGAGAAAGAAAGAAAAAGGGAAAAAAGCCCTTTGCCATGGGTGGGTTACCTAAATCCAAGCTTGAACAATCTAACCAGCACCTTGGTCACAAGTGACTGGATTGAGGGGGGATCCTTGGGCCAATTAGCTCAACTGATTCCCAGTGTAGTCACTTCTACCTCTCTGCTGCTGGCTGCCATCTCTGTAACTCCTGCCTGCCTCTTGCCCTGCAAGTGAAGATACGTATTCAATAGTTCACTGGGCAGACAGAGCTCCCCAAATGTCCACAGGTATCTTACTAATAAGCCTAAGCATCCTGTATCCTTTTTATTCACCTCCTAAATCTAGACACCTAAGTTGATTGTACTTGCCAAATATTTGTAACCCATTCTGTTCTTTTCAAGTTCTAGTTTAGCGCCTTCGTCAAGCCCAACCTTTCAGTGTATCTCCCTGCCCCTCCTGGCCTGTCCCTCTAGTCCAGCTGCTCTCAACCTACGGGTCGAGACCCCTTTGGGGGTCGGATGACCCTTTCACAGGGGTCGTCTGATTCATAACAGCAGCAAAATGACAGTGATGAAGTAGCAACAAAAATAATTTTATGGTTGGGGCGGTCACCACAACATGAGGAACTGTCTGAAAGGGCCATGGCATAGGAAGGTTGGGAACCACTGTTCTAGTCTATCCTCCGCATGGACTTGTTAGGTAGCAAGAGACAGGGACAGTGGGGTTTCCCCTCTGCATGTCCGAACGCCCCCATAGAGGAGGTTGGAAGAGAATCAGGCGAGCCCTGCCCGGCCATAAAGACTACCGGGCAGGTGCCCCTTCAAGCCTGAGCCAGGTGGGCGGACAACAGGGCAGCCCAAACTAGGCCCAGGTGGGTTTAATTCACCCAATGGGGTCAACCAATACCTTCGACCACGCCTGCCAGCCAGAGCCCTCAAATACTTTGACTGTGGGACCTCTGGGTCCCACCTTTTTTTCTGCCCTTCAGCTCCTGTCCTGACCCCACTTGGCAGTGCTGGTCTGTCTGGCCTTAGGTTACCACGTGTGGGGGTGTAGCCCGTAGCATGGTGGTGAGCCCCAGCGCAGTTTACTAGTGGTTTGGTACTCTTCCCTAAAATAGCATGCACTCTTTTGAGACTGTAAATCCTGAAACTTCTTCATCTTTTATAAAATCCCACTTGGATCACAAAGCCAAGAACCAGGATATTTCCCACTTGAGACATCTAACAGACTGAGCAGAATTTAATCTAAAGTACCCGATCACATGGGGGCACTACAGAATTTAATCTAAAGTACCCGGTCACATGGGGGGCACAGAATCCTGAGACAATACCCAACCACTACCACAACAATCTAAAATACCAGATGCCACGATCTGAAAATCAGCACATAGTCCCTGCTCAAGGTCCCCCTGCATTGACAGCTCCCCATTTCAGGCTCCAGCGTCCTTCACCAGGGGTCTCCCTCACTCCTGCGTCGTGTTTCGTGTGTCACACTTCAGTAACACTGAACCCTGGCCTCTGGCGGAGTCCCGGGTGGTGCACATGGTGCACACGCTGGAATGTTAACCAAAGGGTTGGAGACTTGAGTCTACCTGGAGATACCTTAGTGCAATGGCTCTCAACCTTCCTCGTGCCTCAGCCCTTTCACACAGTTCCTCTTGTTGGGGTGACCCCCAACCATCACAGTATTTTCATTGCTACGTAATCACTGTCATTTTGCTACTGTGATGAATCGGTGACCCCTTGGAAGGGTCCTTCGACTCCCAAAGGGGTCGCGACCCACAGGCTGAGAACCGCTGCTTTAGAAGAAAGGCCTGAAGATCGACTTCCTGAAAATCAGCCACTGAAAACCCTTAAAGCACACCTCTGAGCTGGAATGAACCTGACAGCCGCTGGCATTCGGGGTCTTGTTTGCTTACTGGTCCAGCAATTTCAGCAGACCCCATGCTCTATTTTATGCTGTTCCGTTTCCACATCTCTGTCTGGTTAACTCCATCTCAGACTTTAAGACTCTACTCAGTTTTCATCTCCAAAGAGCCTAGCCTGATAACCGCTCCCATGCAAGGCTGGCTTAGGGACTCCCCGCCCCTGGCCATATCTCTTACTGCTATTCTAAGACATTACAATACAATGATTATTTTATACTTGCCTGACCCAATACTCCGTCTGTAATTTGGGATTAAGGGACATGCACATTTTTCCTCTTTTGCATCTCCAACTTTTATTTTTGAATGAGTGTGTGAGAGGGTTAATAAATAGTGTGCGTACCTGTCAGAAACTGTACCGGAAGCACCAGAAGGAGGAGGGGGCAGCTGTCAATGTCAACATTTTTGAGGCACTTGAGTTCCTTAAATCTTGGAAGTAGCTTTCAATGGTGATCCTGGAACATGAGGGTCCTGATCATCTGAACCTCAACCAGTTCGTCTGGAGTGCATCCGAGACACTCCTTCTATGCAGATAACTCCCCGTCTACACTGAGCCTCAGGGGCCCATGCAGAGAGGTGACCACAGGAGAGGAACCACCCAGGGCGGTGTCCTTTGGCAAGTAGCCTCTTTGCATCTCAATTTCCTCATTTCAAAATGAAGCAGCGATTCCCAGGGCACAGCGCCCCTGTGAGGGTTGAGTTGCGGGGTGTAGTAAATACTCAGTAGAGAGCGCGCGCAGTTGCAAGTGGAAGTGTGGCAGCAATTATAAAAATCACCAGCTCAGCCCCCAGTTAGGAGTATGCCCTTCCGAAAGGATTTCTCAACCTCTGCACTATAGACATTTTAGGCTGGATTATTCTTTGCTGTGGAGGTTGGCTTGTGTATTGTAGAGTGTTTAGCAGTTTCTCTGCCTGTATTCACATGATGCCAAACACACACACACACACACACACACACACACACAGAGTCCTGACAACAAAAGTGTTTCCAGGCATTGCTAACGGTCTCCTAAGGAGCAAAATTGCCTTCTGTTGTGAACCAGAGCTTTAGAAAAGCAGGCAGCCCCTTGTTGCTTTGGCTGCCTCATCTGTAAAATGGGGGTGGCGGCTCATTTTCCTAACCCTTGGAAGTGTTATTTGGATCAGACATGTGCGTGGATGGATATTGTTTTGGAAACCTCAGAATGTTTTTCAAGTACAAAGTAACTACTTTGGACAGACTTCATCCACCTTCATATGTAACGGGAAACACAGGACATCACCTTTGACCTGCACCCCTCCCTCCCCTCGAATTTCCCAGGGCACTCTGGGTTGCTCAAGCTCACCGATGAACACAGAGAGCCAAGACCCCTCCCCCGGCAGCTTTGTTGGGTTGGTGCCATAGTGGTCATAGTTGAAGGTCAGTCTGGCCTGGTCTCATGAGCATGAGATTGCAGAGGTCCCCGCCCTGGGCTATGACATAAACCGAAAGACCAAATTCACTGCCATGCAGTCATAGCAACCCTATAGGACAAGACAGACTTGCCCTTGTCAATTTCTAAGACGTAACCCTTTACAGGAGTAGAAAGCCCCGTCTTTCTACTGAGGAGCAGCTGGCGGTGTTGAACTACTAACCTTTCAGTTAGTTAGCAGCACAACTCATCATCACTACACCACCAGGGGGTTACAACATGTAGACTTCTTCCCAAAAAACGCAGGCATCTGTTGACCCTGGTAGATTTGGGAGGCCTGGGGATCTCTTCTTGGCCTGCAGGCAGGTCTCCGCATCCAGTCCTGCTGTTGCTACTGCAAAATGTGCAGTGAGGAGAAAAATAAATCAAGGAGTTGCTTTAACCACAACTTAGTTAAGATCACATTACAGGAGCCACAGCAACCGAAACTTTACAGGGTGTGTCAAGGATCTGTTACGTCCCATGCTCGAGTCCTAGTGCCATGGCCATGGTGTCTTGGTTAAGGTCATTGCTGTTGTTTGCTTCTGTCAAGTTGGCCCCCGACCCCTCTACAGTGGGGCTGGACCATGGTGGTTGCAGTCCCTGGCATTTTCATTTAGCTGGTTTCTCAGCGCGATGGCCAGACCTTTCTTCCTTAACATCATCCATGGATTCTTTGTCCAGAGAGAAGTTCTTCAGCCCGTGCGTGGTAGGGAAAGAATGTGCCAAAGGTCTGGCACCTGTGACAAAATAGAATTTATTCAGAATCTCCTCTTTTCCTAGAGCGTATTGACAAGAAGGGGCAGACTCTGGGGTCAGCACTCCTGAACGATGAATGCCATGTCCTAAACCATCCTTGAAGGGTCGTTGCCCTGACTGCGCTGTATTGCTGCTTATGCATAGGCATGTAGTCCCCCGAAGAGGCGACTGCCTGTCCCAGGCACGCAGCATCTTGAGGACGCTTCCATACCTCACCTCACGGGTGTGTTCCTCTCTCGTGCGTTCCTTGTTCCTCCAGGCAAGTTTTTCTTTTCCTTTCTTTCTTTCTAAAAGCATTATATCGGGGGCTCTTACAGCGCTTACCACAGTCCATACATACATTCATTGTGCCAGGAGCATTTGTATGTTTGTTGCCATCACCATTTTCAAAACATTTTCTTTCTACTTAAGCCCTTGGTATCAGTTCCTCATTTTCCCTCTTCCTCCCCAACTCCCTCCCTCATGAACCCTTGATAATTTATAAATTATTATTTTTTCTTGTCTTACACTGACCACTATCTCCCTTCACCCACTTTTCTGTTGTCCGTCCCCCAGGGCAGGGGTTATATGTAGATCATTGTGATCAGTTCTGCCTTTCTACCCCACCTTCCCCTTCCCCTCCTGGTATTGGTATTCTCATTATTGGTCCTGAGGGGTTTTCTGTCCTGGACTCCCTGTGTTTCCAGCTCTTATCTGTACCAGTGTACATACTCTAGTCTAGCTGGATTTTGAAGGAAGAATTGGGGTCACGATAGTGGGCCGGGGGTAGGGGGGTGCATTAAAGAACTAGAGGAAAGTTGTATGTCTCCTCGGTGCTATACTGCACCCTGACTGGCTCTTCTCTTTCTCATAATTACAAGGAGTTGGAAACAACCCATATTTCCATCAATGGAAAAATGGACTTAAAAATAGTGGTACATCCATACAATGAAGTACTATGTATCCCTAAAAAGCAGTAATGAACGCATGAAGTACATAGATGCATTGGGAAGAATTGGGGGAAATCGTGCTAAGCGAAGTAAGCCAAGCACAACAGGACAAGTACAACTTGAGTCCACTGAGGTAAGCTTAAAAATGCAAAAGGGGCCTAGGGGAAATGCTACGATATACATAATTCCCGGGGTGAGGTCCAGGTACAATGGCAGGGCCAGACCCAATCCAGGGATACAGATGGCAGCCAACTAAAAAGGAGGGGGAAAGAAAGAGAGAGAAAACAAGACATGAGTAGTGGGGGAACAGGGCACTAACCCACCCAAGGGGAGGGTGTTGTTTATATCTCCACAGGAGAGGGAGAAGAGGGACCAGACTCCAACCTGGTGTGCCAGGACATGAATACAGGCAGGCTTTTCATAGGACCATTCGATACATATTCAGACAGTCCATAATTTCACATCTTACAGAGGCTGGAGTCTCGGTCCCTGCCTTCTCATAAAAGAAACCTGGAGTCATAAACATTAGCCCAGCCCCTCTATAAGGGTCTGCTTATGAAGGAGTCTTAGGTAGGGATGGCTTGTATCAAGCCATTACAAAAAATAAAAATAAAAGAAAACTTGTCAGATACTCCTGGGACAATGTTTATTGTTTTATATTTTCCAAACGGAAAAAAAAAATCATGCAGATAATTCCACCCATGATAAAAAACAGTGACCTGACTTTCTTTCTCCTTAAATAGACTTGGAAGTAGCTCCCATAATTCTCAAATGCCTCCCTCTCCCAAGGCACCCCTTGGTAAAGCCGAGTCACGATCAATTCACTGACGTCACTCCTCGCTTGCCACCATGGCATCATCAGAACTGAAGCAAGCGCTTGAGGCCCAGCACACAATCTTGCTGGGGCCTCAGTTTCCCTGCCTGTAAAGTAAGGAGAACAACCCCATGGCCGCCATTAGTCTGAGAAACAGAAGGAAGATGACCCAATTAAGCAGAGCCAGGGAAATGTCTGCAATAAAAGCCAGACCAGCTGGGTTGGGACAGTATTTTGGAGGGTCTCTGGGTACAGATGCAAAGACCAAAAAATGCAAGGTAAGGAACTGACGTCGACAACTCCAGGAGCTCAGCTTGGTAATGAGATAAACTTTGGCCGGCAGCAGAAGCCCGCCAGCCAGAGGCAGGGAATGCTGCGATGAACCCCCAGATGTTTGCCCGTGGTTGTAAGTGGGGTACAGTCTGGCCTCCCTGCTCGGCGCAGCGTCATCCATTAGAAAACAGAAAAGGTACAGTAAGTACCACTGAGCTCCTCCATTAATTGCTAAGTAAGGGAGGGGGGCAGGGAAAAAGAAGAATAAAGTGCTTTTACCTGCTCGGCTGGATAATTAAAAGCAGCCTGAAGCACTGCTAACCTCTTTCATTATGGCAGTGTTCATTATAAAGCCAGAAAGAATTAACTACACTGCATTATCAGATATCGAAAAATATTAATAGCAAAAGTGAAAAAGGGAAAGGAGGAATTTTGGGGTGAGTTAATTAAACCACCCGTCCTCAATGACTTATTAAGTGACTGGTCGAGCTTCCTGGCGCTCTGTGCGTCCCAGAGAGCAGCCGGTGGGCTTCTGCTCCTCCGGAAATGAGTTTCCAGTCCAAGGACCTATATTCCTTTTCTCCCTCCAGTGCACATTCCCCCCCCTCTCTTGCCTTCTTTCCAAATGTGGTGAAATGAGTCAAGTCCTGGCTTGGAAGCATCTGGGAGCCAACAGTCACGGAGCTCCCTGAGAACTCTGCAGGGCATCTCTGGAGGGACTGCTTGTGAAGTAAGTCCACCACATCGTGCGGTGCAGAAGCCTCTCCGGGCTTCTTTACCTGGGCAGGTAAGAACATCTTCTAATGAGGTCCTTTCATTCTGTCTGTAACCAAAGTCCAATGAATGAGTTCCAGATGCTCCCGCCTTCCCCTCCCAATGGACGGTGCTACTGTCTAGTTCAGGGCTATGAGTCAAAGTGTGCCCTGAGGGAGCTTCAACAGCTGCTGGGAGTTAGCTCGCTATCGACTCTCCATCTTCAGAAATTAGAACAGCTGAGAGTTGCACCGAGCAGACCATGTCCAGGGCCCTGCTGCTGCTGCTGCTGCAGGAAGATGTGCCAAGCAAGTCCTGTTGTGCTTGCAAATCTCCGGTGAATTGGGATGGCATCCTTGGTATTACTTCGAAGTGCTTAGCACAAAGCTGTCATACTTAACAGCACCGCCCTACTGTTGAGTTGAGCTCTGTGCATGGGTTACACTGACACCAGGGATCAGCGTGAGTGGGAGGATAGTGTTGCAGGGGGGAAGAGCATTCTTGGGTGGGAGAGGGATATCCAGGGAGAGAATAAAAGCATTTTCATTTAGTAAAAAGCAAAATTGATGATGGAGAAAATGTGGTATTGATTTCTTTTTCTTCTTCCTGCTGGCCCTGGAACTTCTAATGAAGTCATAGAACCGGGGAAGCTCCGACTGTGATTGGTGGAGCTCCGGCCTAATCTCCTTTTACGAGCCTCGTTTGCATGATGGGTGGTGACAGACAGAGGTTTTTCTACGTGATCCATTTCCCAGCATGCCATCCAGAACATCAGACATGGTTCTGGAGAACACCCCTTTGGCACTTGTCCTTGGGCTTCTTCTTCCCAGGTCCTGGCCTGGGTCATCCTGGTGCTCAGACACTAAATCCTTTTCTGAGCGGGGTTGTTTCCTTAAAGAGGGGCCATCTGGGAACTGAATGTGAGTGACAGACTAGTGTGCAAAACAATGGTGGTAGGAGGGGGGTATGGTTGGCTGCATAGGGTCATTTAAAAAGGCCTAATGTCTGAGCCTGCCCCTTGTCATTGCAAACAGCAGTGTTTGCACTCTGTCAAATGAAATTCACTGCCATTGCTGACTCATAGCCATGCACTGTGAGTTTCCGAGATTGTGACTATTGATGGGAGTAGAAAGTCAGTCTTTCTCCCTGAGAGCTGATAGTGGTTTAGAACTGCCAACCATGTGGATTGCAGCCTGAGGCTTAACCACTGTACTACCAGGGCTCCCCGTTGCCATAGATGGCCTCTTGCATTTCATTATCCCACTGCTTCCAATGTACAGTCAATGGGGACTCCCCAGTTACCACAACAGTGTCTTCTTGTTGAGCAAGGTATGCATATCTAGCATTTAGAGCCATGCCTGGCACTGAGTAAGCACTCAATAAGGGCTATTGATTCTTCAGCATTCTGCAACTTTATCTGGAACTTCTCAAGTGTTTTCAATACCTTAAGCTACCCTGAAAGGAGAAAGCTAGAGATAACATCGAGGAGGCTGTGAACATCGAGTGTTAAATAACTCTGTAGAGGTAGATCACCACATTGAGTGACAGAATGGTGTTTCCAGTACTTGGCAAAATTCTCAACCTTCTGATTTTTCAATCTGTCCATCTGTGCATGGAAGGAGAGCTGAGAATCAGTATCTTAGGCACTTTCCAGCTCTTACATCAGGGCCAGAGTGGAGAGCTAATCACTGTCAGGGTGTGAGCCTCTCTCGTCGTGTTACCTCTTTCTGAGGCCTATCCATTAAAAGAATGGACCCTCATGATCACACAGGCTGGTGTGCTTCTTCTATGTGGGCTTTGCTGCTTCTCTGCTAGATGGCCGCTTTTTTATCTTCAAGCTTTTAAGACTCCAGATGCTATATCTTTTGATAACCGGGCACCATCAGATTTCTTCACCACATTTGCTTATGCTCCCATTTGTCTTCAGTGATCTTGTGGGGAAGGTAAGCATCATGGAATGCCAATTTTATAGAATAAAGTGTCCTTGTGTTGAGGGAGTACTTGAGTAGAGGCCCAAGGGCCATCTGCTTCCTTAATACCAAAACTATAAATATATGTACATAGATCTATTTCCCCATCGTGGGATCAGGTATCAGGCATCAAAGACCCAGAGCAAAAAATTCATAATGTGAATGAGGTGAGGAGTGCAGAGTGGAAGCCCAAAGCCAATCTGTAGGCAATTAAACATCTCCTTACAGAAGGGTCATGGGGAGAAGACGGGCCAGTCAGGGTGCAGTATGGCATCCATGAAACACACAGTTTTCCTCTGGTTCTTTAATGCTTCCCACCACCACCCCTCCCCACTATCATGACCCCAATTCTACCTTACAAATCTGGCTACATGGGTACAGATAAGAGCTGGAAACAAAGGGAAAACAGGACAGATAAACTTCTCCAGACCAATATTGAGAGTAGCCATACCAGGAGGGGAAGGGGAAGGTGGGGAGAGAAAGGGGGAACCAATCACAATGACCTACCTATAACTCCCTCACAGGGAGGTGGACAACAGACAAGGGGGTAAAGGGAGACATCGGGCAGTGCAAGACATGAAAAAATAATAATTTATAATTATCAAGGGTTCATGAGGGAGGGAGGGTGGGGGAGGGAGGGGAAAAATGAGAAACTAATACCAAGGGCTCAAGTAGAAAATGTTTTGAGAATGATGATGGCAGCAAATTTACAAATGTGCTTGACCCGATGGATGGATGGATGGATGGATGGATATAAGAGTTGTAAGCCCCCAATAAAGTGATTTTTAAAAGAAGAATGGACCCTCTGCCCCAGGTCGAGCTTAGGGTCCTATAAGAAGCCTTTTGGAATTCGATGACAAGGAACTGGAAGAGAAGTAGAGAAAGTGCTGCCATGACCCTTCCTTGCGCCAGGCCCGGCTTCCAAAGCATGTTCCTCTCTCTTGGCTCATTTCCCACCAACACGTCATTCTCCCTGTATTCGTCTTTCAAGTACCATCTTCCAAGTCCTCCTTCAAGGCCCATCACCCAATAAAGTCTTCCGATGGTGCCTTCTTTGTCTTCGGCTCTATCGTGTTTCTCTGAGCTCCCCAGATCTGTCACGCTGAATTGTTCGTCACATCACTGTCAGCATCCCAGAGGGTTTGCAGCATTAGGATGTAGCAATCTCTTTTCTGCTCCGTTGGACTCTGCGCTGATCATTAAACTACGCCACCCTGGTTAGCTCCACTGAGTTCCCACTGCCTCTAGCTCGGGTCTGTACTGCAGGACATACCTTGTAGTGTTTGAAGGAGCTCTTTGTGGTATTGTCCATTCCATTTGGGAGTACTTGGAAGGGAAGCATCATTTACTTATCATTATACATGTATCGTGCCTGGAACAAAGATATGCAATATGTGTTTGTAGGGGCAACTGTAATTAAACAATTTACACGTGTTTTTCCTGCCGTGGGACCTGTTTAAATGCTGGAGAGCATAAAGACAGTCAACCGATACCTGATGTTGAATCTGAATTAGCACCCTCAGCATCTCCCCTCCCCCACTCTTCACATGGAACGAAAGGCCCACGGAGGTCCATTGAAGAGGTGCGCACTTGCTTTGGTTTTGATTCTAGGTTTTGCTTCTCCTAAATCTTTGAGCTCCAAAATAACAACGTTAAAAGCTCAATATATTCCATTTTCTTTTACCTCTACAAGACAAAAAGTATATTGTCATGACAAAACTATTTAGAAAGAATACATACACACATTTATATATGTATATATTCTATTTGTCAGGTTACCAGCTTTCTATTTATAAGGGAGTTTTCTTCAAATACATCACAATCCATGTGGAGCATCGGAATAGCCTGTGTGTGCGCCCTTCTGAACAGAAGGAGACAATCCTATCAGAGCTGGCATTGTGAGGTTCTGGTTTGCAGAAGGCTGTGGATGACAGTGGAAGTCCAGGATACATTTGCACGATCTACATGGGAAAGAAGCCTCCAGTGATCTCCTTCTGTACACAATTGAGGGCTGAGAACAAACTGATTACCCAACAGAGAGTATTGGAGAGATGACTATAGGAGATCAAATTGATATACTTGATATGAATGGTTAAAAATTTGTCACTTGTACTATGAGACACGACATCCCTCACTGACCCATAGCCCTTCAGGGGACAACACTGGGGACACAGTGTGGGAATTGAACCCAATCTGATCCCACCGCTCCAAGGCAAAACACTAAGGGTGTGCAACAGAACAGCAAGGGGAACAGAGCAACGAAATCCCCAGGGAATACCAAAAATAGACTTTGGAGCCAGGGCTTGGCACCCCATCAGACTCAACCGGAAAACACTCCTAAAGGCCAACAAAGAGTCCTTGAACTAACTACAAGCTTTTCTTTTTGTTGTTGTTGGGGATTTTTTGTTATTGGCTTTTTGTTGTTGTTTTGTTTTCTTTTGTTGCTTGGTTTTGCTCTGTCTTGTTTTTGTGCATGTTATTATCTCTGCACATCTGTCTAAATAAGATAGGATGGATGAGCAATCTGGAGTAGAAAACAATGGGACCAATGGTTCCAGGGGGTCATGGGAGAGGGGGAGGTGGGGGGAAAGGAAGTGGTGTTAACAAACCCAGG
>NW_022111363.1:6062896-6068328 GCF_000313985.2 Echinops telfairi
ATGTTTTGAGAATGAGGATGGCAATGAATGTACAAATGTGTTTTACACAATGGATGCATGTATGTATGGATTGTGATAAGAGTCGTAGGAGCCCAGAGTAAAATGATTTTAAAAAATTATCACTTGATCCCCTCTCTGATACACTTTGGGCCTGATCTGGTTCCCAATATATTTTGTGTTTGCTTGTTTGTTTGTTTCCTAGTGGGGTTCATCTCTCATGTATGTGGCCATGTGGGTAGCCCTCTCGAGCTGCTCCTACATGTGTTTCTGTATAGGAAGCCCAGGATTGATGACCCTACAGAGACAACAGTAGAATAAGGGTTCCTGAGGTACACAAGGGTGGGGGGGCGGTAAAGGGGAGCTGATATCAAGGAGTTCAAGAAGGAAAACTATGTTTTCAAACGGATTGTAGTAGCAATTGTACAATTGATGGGATTCAACTATGGAATGGTACGATATCTGTAAGAGCTCCCAATAAAATGGTTTGGGTGGAAAAAGGAAATATATTTTACATAAACATTAAATAAATACCATAGGCACTGCATCCTTAATTGGTGACTTTCAACGAGGCATTAACCTGTCTCAACCTCACATCTATTTATGGGGTTCAATCAGATCATCTCCAAGTTCTCTTCCTGCTATACATTCGAAGGGACTTCAAAAAGCTCATGGGAAAATGACAGTATCTTGTAGTACATTTCCCCATGAAATTTATGAAGCCCCTCATATACCTACTTTCCAGGTCGCCATAGGCTGTGAATGGTGATGAGACCCAATTATGGCCAGTGGAGTAATTCTGCTAAAGGATTTGGGGGTGCTTTCCATCCGATATAGCTTATAAGGCCAACTTTCCTTCCTTTCTTATCTTTATGGGAAGTTGCTAACCATCTCATATGAATAAAGCAGCAAGCATGTGGACAGAAGCCAACATACTATCAGTGGTAGGGGGGGTGTGTGTTCTTTGTGACAGCATGGAGCTGTGGGACTCCTCACTTAAGGAATTATTCTTGCCTTCATAAGTTTGAGCTACTTATTAAGCAGGAGTTGGTTAATTGAAGTATCAAGCATCCCTGGCACCTTGCAAGTTTCTAGTTAAGTGAATGCATCAGATAAATTACTTCACTCCTTTGGATCCCTTCCATGAAGCTAGCCTCCAATCTGATCAAACTCACAAGAACACACACACACACACACACACACACACACACTATGCTGAGTGCTTCATGTTTGAGAAGCTTCTATGTGCATTATCATAGTTGATGCTTCTGCCAATCCTGTGAGGTATGTACTATAACCCTCCCTGTAGTATACACGAGAAAACTTAAAGCAAGTTCCTATAATCCCATTGACTCCAAATGCAACGTGTTCATCCAACTGTCATAACCTTGGTCAAAGTTTCCATCCCACATCTTCAACAAAGGAACCTGCCAGTCCTGTCCCTCCCTTGTCTTGGGCCACAGGCCTGGAGTGAGTCTTCCGAAGCTTTAAGAAAAATCGGGGACCCTTCGCCCACAGCTGTCCAGTTTTCCCAAGGCAGAGTGACCCTGTAAGATGAGTAGAACTGCTCCACTGGGTTTCTTTACAGAAGCAGACTGCTGCCTCTTTCTCCCTTGGAACAGCTGGTAGGTTTGAACCACCAAACTTCCCATTAACTGCCCGATTCTGAGGCCCATGAAATCCCATAAATAGGGGTTATACCACGGAAGGTGCTTCTCCTGTCCCTTGGGGTTCAGGAACCCTCTGTGGGAAGGAAGTTAAGAGTGTCCCCCAGCCAGGGCCCAGAGCACAAGTAATTAATAGGTGATCATGGAGCTGGACAAATGCAGACTGACAGCAGGTTTGCCTTTCTTAAAGGCGGCACCTTGGCTAACATTAGTTTTACAGCTAAACTCGGGGCTTGTTGACATGTTATTCCCTTTCATTAATAAATAACTGCCCAAAACAATTACGCTTCAGGAAACTAACCTTATTTTTCTCTTACCTTCTGAAAGGTACCAAAAATTAGAAGCAAAGTTGCTTAAATCAACTGGAGTGCTTCTGGGTAGATGGTTGTAAGTGTAATCTGTCTAATGGAAAGAGCCTCTGGTGGAAGGGCACTCCTCGGACAGTCCGCAGTGGGGCAGCCCGGAAAGGCCAGCAACAGAGTGAGGACAAACACCCCTGAGCTCCGTGAAGCCCTAACCCTCTATACACCTCACCTCACGATCCCCCCACCCTATGAATATGCCTCTCCTATAATTTCAGGATCCTGGCAGTCTCTCTCTCTCTCTGACTCTCTTAAATTTTTGAATTAATATTGTTGTGAGCTGCCTCCCACTTATGGTGATGTCATGTACAAAAGGAGGAAATGTCTGGAGCTATCTCGCGGATCGGTTGCTCATCAGACCTTTGTGGTCCATAAGGTTTTCGTTGACTGAGTTTGGGAAGAAAATTCCTAGTTCATCTTAGTCTTCAAGCACCCCTGAAGCCTCTTCAGCAGCATAGCAACAAGCAAGCCACCACTAACGGGATGGCTGTGCAGGAAGTGCGTTGGCTGGGAATCAAATCCGGGTCTTCCATGTGTTAAGACAAGAATTCTCCCATGAAGCCACTAATGTTCTGCCATGAAAAGATCCCAGGCTTTACCATTAAGCAGTTCCCAATTAGCATCCAGACTCTGCCACTTAGAAACTATCTATTTTGCATACCTTATTTAAACCTCCTGTATTATTTATCTGTTGTGTATAAAAATATATATTCTAAACATAGCCGCTTAGCAGACATTCTTTATCTCATCATTTCTGTGCATATGGGTGTCCTGGCACTGCTTAGCTGGGGCCTCTTCTCAGGGTCTCAAAAGGCTACAATTAAGGCATTGCAGGACCAGGGTCATCTCAAGACTGTACTTGCAGAGGATCTGCTTCCAGTGCACTCTTATGATTGGGACTGAGGAACGCTGATCCTCATTTGCTGTAGGAGTCCTTCTTCTGGCCTATGCCAGGCAGAACTGTTTGCACATGGCAGCGGGCTTCCACCTTGATGGGCCAATGAACGCAAGAGGAAACCTCAGCTTTTTGGTAACCTAATCTCAGAAATGAGATCTTATCCCTTTTCTGTGCACTAGAAGTGAGCCGTTACGCCCAGCCCACACCCTAGGTGAGGGGACTTTGCAAAGACATGTATACCTGGATGCCAGGATCATTAAGAGTCATCTTAGCAGCCACCTTTCACTCCTCCTGATCCTGAATTTGTTCACTAATGCACTTCAAAATAAAGATTATAGCAGGCCCAGTATAGATTATACAGGATAGAACTATAGATTCGTTTTTGGAAGGCTGCGTGGCACATAGTAGGTGTGTTAGGCTGGGTTCTCTAGAGACGCGAAATCAGTGACACCTATATGTGTATGCATATAGAAGGAGATTTATATCAAGCAATGGCTCATAAAGTTGTAAAAGTGAGTAAATCCAATCCAGTTCAAGTCCATGGGTCAGATGTAAGTGGGAGGCTTCTCTTGACTTGTTTAGCTGCAGGCACCAATGAACAAGGAGCAGTAAGATGAAGCAGGAAGACCACAAGCTGGTAGATGCAAAGCTGAATGAATCCAAGATCAGCCAATGAATCCAAAGTCAGCAGTCCATTAATGGCTCTTGAGACCAGCACTTGATATAATAACAGGAGGTTGAAGAACCAGATGCAGCATCCAAATCCAGTAGTAGAAGTCAGCTAGCTTCCCAACACTGCCAATTTACATGAAGAGTAAACCACAGCCTGCATGCAACCTCCCTCAGCTCTATCAAGGCTATGACCAGATGGAGGAGATCTGTCCTCCCCATACCACCACGCATCTGTCAGTTTGTCCTACAGTAGTGGCTTGTGTGTTGCTGTGATGCTGGAAGCTATGTCACTGGTATTTCAAAAGGCAACAGAGTGATCCAACACGAGCATGTTTCAGTGGACTATCCAGACTAAGAACAGAATAAAAGAAGGATCAGCTGTCCACTTCTGAGAAATTCGCCACTGAAAACCCCATGGATAGCATTGAAACACAGTTAGTTACTGGAAACGTAATGAATAGAAGCAGGATATTGTCAGATATAGTGCCAGAAGAGGAGGCTCGCAGGCCAGGAGGCACTCAAAGTGTGACCGAGGAAGAGCTGCCTCCTCAAAGTAGAGTCAACCATAAAGACGTAGAAGGCATAAAACCTTCTGGACATTCATTTGCTGATGGAGCCTGACTCAAAATAAGAAGAAACAGCTGCAGACATCGCTTAATACTTGGAACTTGGAACGTACAATGTCGGAATCTAGGAAAATTGGAAGTCATTAAAAAGGAAATGGAACACTGAAATGGACTGGTATGTGCCATTTCGAATTAGAAAGTCTTGTAGTTTACTATACTGGGAATGACACAATCAAGAGAAATCACTTTGCATTCATAGTCAAAAAAGATTTTTCAAGATCTCTCTTTAAATGCAATGCTTTCTGTGATAGTATACTATGTGCATATAAGGAAATACAATCAATAGACTTATTATTCAAATTTATTCACTAACTGCTAAAGCCAGTGAAGAAGAAATTGAAGAATTCTACCAACTTCTTCAGTCTGAAATTGATCAAGCATGCATCAAGATGTATTGATAATTTTTGGTGATTGGAATGCAAAACTGGGAAACAAAGAGGAAAGAGCAATAGTTGGAAAATAATGTCTTGGTGATTGCCACAAAACTGGAGACTCCATGATAAAGTCTTGCCAGACCAATGACACTTCTTTTGTCAACAACACAAAAGGTGACTATACCTGTGGACTTCCCCAGCTGCGATGCACAGTAATCAAATTGACTACATCTGTGGGAAGAGAAGCTCATTATCAACAGCTAAAACCAGGCTAGGAGCTGGCTGTGGAATAAACATTTACTTGTTCATATGTAAGTTCATTTCAAAGCGGAAGAAAATTAAAACAAGCACACAAGAGCCAAAATACAACCTTGAGTCTCTCTCACCTGAATTTCAAGCGCATCCCAAGAACAGGTGTGACGCACTCAAGCCTAATGACAGAAGACTGATTGAGCTATGAGAGGACATCAAGAACATCATGCATGAAGAAGCAAACGGTCACTAAAAATGACGTGAAAAAAAGAAAAGATCAGAGAGAATGTCAGAAGAGACTCTGAAATTGCTCTTAATTGTAGAATAGTTCAGGCGAATTGAAGAAATAAGAAAGTCAAAAAGCTGACTAGAAAATTTCAAAGGGCAGCTCAAGAAGACAAAGTGAAATATTATAATAAATTGGGAAAGACCTATAATTAGAAAGCCAAGAAGATTGAACTCAAGAAAAAATCAAGCTTTGAATGGCAATATTGAAAGATTCTAGGGGCAAAATACTGAATGATGCAGGAAGCATCAAAAGAAGATGGAAAGAAAGAGTCACTGTACCAAAAAGAACTAGTCAA
>NW_022111363.1:6068996-6072060 GCF_000313985.2 Echinops telfairi
ACTACATCCTCTCACCACACTCATACAATCTGTATGCTGAGCAAATAATCAGAGATGTTGGATTATATGAAGAAGAACTCAGCATCAGGATGGGAGGACGGCTTAGTAACAACCTGCAATATGTAGAGAACACAACTTTGCTTGCTGCGAGGGAGGAGCGCTTGAAGCATTTGTTACCGAAGACCAAGGATTGCAGCCTTCATTATGGACTACAACTCAATGTAACGAAAACCAAAATCCTCACAACTAGACCCACAGGCAACATCATGATAAATGGAGTTGAGATTGAAGTTGTCAAGGATTTCCTCTTGCTTGGATCCACAATTAATGCAATGGTAGCAGCAGTCAAGAGATCAAGTGACTCGTTGCATTGGGTAAATCTGCTGCACGGGGCCCCTCTAAAGTATTGAAAAGCAAGGAGGCTACTTTGAGAGTTAAGGTATACCTGACCCATCCATCACTTCATCTGCATGTGAATGTTGGACATTGAATAAAGGGACTGAAGTAAAAACTGAACACTTGAACTATGGTGTTGGTGAAGAATATTGAAAATACCGTGAACTGTCCATAAAACCAAATGAATCTTTCTGGGGAGAAGTATATCCAGAAGGCTCCTTAGAAGCAAGGATGGGGAGACTTTGTCTCACACGCTTTGGAGAGGCCAGTCCCTGGAAAAGGACATCATGTCTGGTCAAGTGGAGCATCCACAGAAGGAGGAAGGCTGTTGATGAGATGGATTGACATAGTGGCTGCAACAATGGCTTCAAGCAGAGGAGCAAGAGTGAGGATGGCACAGGACTGGCCAGTGCTTCTTTCTGTTCTGCACCAGGTCCCGGTGAGTTGGAACCGACTCGGCGACACTGACAAACACAACACTCTCACCACAACCGCTTGGCCGCATCCCAGAAGGTCAGAACCTATCACGGGAGAAGCCGAGCCCACCCAAGTTGACGTAGACCCTATTCATCACAGTCAGGGACTTATGGAAGACAGTTTCCCATCCTCTGTCTACGATGCTACCCAAACCAAAGTCAAATTCACTGCCATAGAGTAGATTTCACCTTATTGCAACCCTATTAGGGTAGAGTCTAGCTGCTCTTTTGTGTTTATGAGACGTTAAATCATTACAGGAGTGGAAAGCCTCATTTTTTCCCCAGAGACGAGTTTGAACTGCTGACCTTGTGGTTAGCAGCAAAATGTATAACCCACTATGCCACCAGAACTCCTCCTACTATGTATCTCTCTGTCTAAATCCATGTATCTTCACCGATGCTTATAGTTTATTGGGTCCTTAAGGAGCCCTGATGGTACAAGTGGTTACGGACTTCATTGCTCACCTAGAAGTTGGCAGTTCAAACACACCAGCAGCTCTGGGGAGAATGAGCTGGTTATAGATAATTGCAGCTTAGAAATGCCCTGGGCCATTCTACTCTGTTACAGGGTTGTCAAAATTGATTTGACAACACATAACAACTTATGAGCCACTTGTCATCAAGTCCATTCTGATGGGATTCCAAGGGTTTCCAAGTAGAAAATCCATAGGTTTTTCAATGGTTTCTTTTCAGAAGAAAACATGTCGTTAGCTCTCTCGTCTGCAAGCAGATTCAAACTTTCAACCTTTCAGTTAAACTCAATGCATTGATGATTTGTGCCACTCAGGCGCTCCACCAGTACCTGTGCTTATGCCTGTATCTATGCCTCCATCGTTCTATGTTTCTTTCCAAGGGTTTGTCTATCCAGTCACAGGGCTGTCAACCCCAAACTCTGTGGATTAGTTTCCACTTCCCAAAACAAAGCCAGCAAGCCAGAGGGTTTCAGGACCTCAAACTGAGGATAGTGATGCCCCCAGGTCCTCTGGAGAGGGCAAAAAGTAGGTCTTCCCCGAGGCAGAAGGAAGGTTGGGAGGAGTCCTGTTAAAGGACCCAGGACCTTAAAGCTAGCCTGGGATACCATCAGGGAATAAATAAGGATTGTCCTAAGAGCAAAATGCTTCATCTCTTTGCTGTGATCCAGGACCTGTGACTCCCTGTCCCAAGCTAACCCCGCCATCCCCACCAGTGGCTTCTGACATCCTCATAAGCATTCCCAGAGGGGTTCCACAAATAATGATGTCTCTTCTTCCCCCAAGGTCAGTGGACTGTGGAGCCCGAGCTGAGCATTGATCACTCTCACTTTCCTTCTCGAATTATCACCAGTTCATTAAAGCTTGACCTTCTGGGCCTCCATGGCTACAGTGGACAGCCAGCCAGAAAGACCATTATAGTTTAAAAGCTGTTAAACTGTCCAATGATGGTTTAGCTTCCTTTTTCATATTTGATAGCAAATCATCCATCACTTTTGTAAACTTCCAAGTGAAAAAAAAGAAAGAAAGGAAAAGAACAATAGAGAATTAGATGAAATTAGGGTGGAATGAAGCAGTTAAATTTCTCTCTATCAGCTGAGGCCAGGCGAGGTGAGATGATGGTCAATTATCTTTTTTCACTCCCTGATAAATTGTCAGCACCACTGAGGCTGTCAGTGCCCGCCTGACTCATGATGAGCAGAGCGGGCTGTCAACATGACAAGAGAACTGGGAACATGAGCCAGCTTTGCAGATGGAGCCGGGGTCTCTCCAAGCCGACCCCTCACTCGATGGCCAGGAACAAGAGTAGGAGGCCCTGGCATGTCCTGGGAGACTCCTTGTCTCTTCTGACCACTGCCCTACTGTAGCCTTTCTCCCCCTCATCCTCAAAAACAGCAGCACCACTTCTCCAGCAATATGTTCTTCTCCACCGAAATGCCCCAAAGGGACCCCATTCTTCTGCCCGCACATTCTGCATCTGAGTTAACAGAACCATCATTCACACAAATTACTTAACTAGAAGCCCTCCGCTGTCCAGACTCCCCTTTCCTCACCCCCCAACAGTTCATCAGGCTTGGAGTCTGCTCTATCATCTGACAGGCTATCATTAACTATCCGTCAAATACATGCCCTGCCCACCAGGCCCTGCTCAGTCTTCTGATCTCTATGGCTTTAATTCTCCCTTCTCCCTTCTTACTCTCTCTCTCTCTCTCTCTCTCTCTC
>NW_022111363.1:6072250-6077803 GCF_000313985.2 Echinops telfairi
CCATCATCCTCCAGCACAGGACAGCACATGGCTGGACAGAGGACTTTGTGGTTGTCCTCACAGGGAATGCTTTCCCTACTTTTGATGGCTTTGTCCGTGCTTGGGCCTCGAACAGAACTCCCTTCCCTTCTAAGCTCGCTGGTCATCTCCACCCTTCAACACTCAGATCAAAAGTCACCTCCTCCCTGGAAATGTTCCTGACTCTTCTTTGGCGCTTAGCCAGTCTCTTCTGTGTGCTTTCACAGAGCCACGCCCCTTCCTCCATTGCACTCTGAGATCTTACACACCTTAGTTATGCCCTCCACAGGTCTACAGGGTCCTGGGGTAAAGTCTCCGGCTTGTTCCCTAGCAGCTCCCATAGGGTGTGCAGAGTATTCGTTGAACTAACGAATGAGCACCAACTTGGCAGTAAGGTGCACGATACATCTAAGTTAACACGTTGCTCTCTAACCTCCTGCCTCTGTGATCTCTACAAGGTTTCAGTGCCTGTGAGCTTCCTTCCTTACCTGTAAGATGAGCATCATCTCCACCACCCCTCAGAAATAATATAAAAGACTAGAAGTCAGATTTAGAGAGCGATGAAGTACTGATGGGAGGAGGAATAGAGAAGTTTCTGGAATGAAGGTGTGGTCTCTGATAAACAGCTTATGGGGATGGAGGCACCATAAATTAAGGGCGGGCAGTGGGGGGGCGGGTTGTAAAGAAGCCAACAAGACACACAGAGGAGCTTCCGCATCATAAGCAGCCATCTATCTTGTACTTGCACCACCTAAGCTAGCATTCTTGACCTGTGGGTCACGACCCCTTTGGGGGTCGAACAACCATTTCGCAGGAGTCGCCCGATTCATAACAATGGCAAAATTCCAGTTATGAAGTAGCAACGAAAATAATTGTATGGTAAGGGGTCACCATGGCATGAGGGACTGTGTTAAAGGGCAGTGACATCACTGTCTCCTTCATATTCTCCAGGGCCTTAGACCAGGCCATCCTTGGGACCACTGCACTGGCCTATCGCCTCCCCATCCCAATCTCATCTTCACCAGCCTTCTGTCTCAAAGCCTGCAGCTCATCATGCCCTCTGCTGGAGTACATGCAGCAATCCAGGCAAAGGGCCAATGTCAGCAAACTTTCCTTGGAAAAGGCCCTATAGTAATTATACTTCAGACTTCGATGTCCGTATATAGGTCTATGCTGCGTAGTTTTCTTTGTCTTCCTTTTTTTCTGTTGATTATGCCATAATTTATTTACTTATTTATTTTGTTATTATTATTAATTAAAAGATCACCTTATCAGGGGCTCTTACAGGTCTTACAGCAATCCATACATCACTTGTATCAAGCATATTCTGTACACATGTTGCCAGCATTATTTTCTAAACATTTACTTTCTATTTGAGCCCTTGGTATTAGCTACACTTTGTTTGCCTCCCTCCCCACTCCCACCCTCGTAACCCCTTGATAAATTGTAAATTATTCTTTTTCATATCTTATACCGACTGCTGTCTCCCTTCCCCCACAGTTTCTGTTGTTCATCCACCTTGGGGGGAGGGGGGCGGGACTATGCATTGATCATTGAGATCGGTTCCCTCTTCCTCCCCTCCTCTCCCCACCTTTCCCCTACCCTCCTAGTATCACTACTCCCGTTCCTGTTACTGGATTCTGTGTGTCATGAGCTCTTTTTTTTTTAAATCATTTTATTAGGGGCTCATACAACGCTTATCACAATTCAGATGTACATTCATTGTGTCAAGCACATTTGTATATTTGTTGCCATCATCATTCTCAAAACATTTTTGTTCTACTCCAGCCCTTGGTATCAGCTCCTCATTTTTCCCCTCCCTCCCCGCTCTCCCTCCCTCATGAACCCTTGATAACTTACAAATTATTATTATTTTGTCATGTCTTACACTGTCTGATGTCTCCCTTCACCCACTTTTCTGTTGTCTGTTCCCCAGGGTGGGGGCTATGCCTAGATCCTTGGAATCGGTTACCTCTTTCTACCCCACCTTCCCTCCACCCTCCCAGTATCACCACTCTCACCACTGGTCCTGAAGGGATCATCCATCCTGGATTCCCTGTGTTTCCAGTTCCTATCTGTACCAGTGTGCATCCTCTGGTCTAGCCAGACTTGGAAGGTAGAATTGGGATCATGATAGTGGGGGAGAGGAAGCATTAAAAAACTAAAGGAAAGTTGTATGTTTCATTGTGGCTACACTGCACGCTATCTGGCTTGTCTCCTCCCCACAACCATTCTGTAAGGGGATGTCCAGTTTCCTACAGATGAGCTTTGGGTCCTCACCCGGCACTACCCCTCCTTCACAATGATATGATTTTTTTGTTCTTTGATACCTGATACTTGATCCTTTCAACAACTCATGATCACACAGGCTGGTGTGTTTCTTCCATGTGGGCTTTGTTGTTTCTCAGCTAGATGGCTGCTTGTTTATCTTCAAGCCTTTAAGAACCCAAACACTATATCTTTTGGTAGCCGGGCACCATCAGCTTTCTTCACCACATCTGCTTATGCACTCACTTTGTCTTCAGTGATCATGTCAGGAAGGTGAGCATCATGGAATGCCAGTTTTATAGCACAAAGTGTTCTTGCATTGAGGGAGTATTTGAGTGGAAGCCCAATGTCCATCTGCTACCTTAATACTAAACCTATAAATATATGCACATAGATCTAGTTCCCCATCCTCATATATAAATATATTTACATATGTACATGCCTGCATTTAGACCTCTATAAATGCCCTTTGCTTCCTAGTTCTTTCCTATATTTCCTTTACTTTCCTCTTGTCCCACTATCATGCTCAGCCTTCATTTGGATTTCAGTAATTCCTCTCAGTTACGTTGCCCTTGACCAAGCCCTACTGGGCATTGTACACCCTCCTCGCCACTGATTTTGGATCACTTGTTGTTCCCTTGTCCCTGGGTTTGTTAACACCACTTCCTTTCCCCCACCTCCCCCTCTCCCATGTCCCCCTGGAACCATTGGTCCCATTGTTTTCTCCTCTGAATTGTTTATCTAGCTTATCTTATCTAGATAGACCTGCAAAGATAATGATAGTGTCATGAGTTCTTATCCATACCTATGTTGTAGTTTGTTATAAGCTACCCTTTAAACATGCAAAACCCAAGTGAAACCAATAATTGGAGACCAGGAAGAAAGAAGAAGGATGAACCACTGATTTGAACCAGCTCATTCCACCCCTTGCTAAGAATTTGCATTTCCACCCCAAATATACTGAGTCAAGGCCTATACTTAACAAAGTCCCCAGTGATTTCTTACATGCTCATGATAAGATGTAGATTCTGATTCAATATATCTCAGGATGAAAATACAAATTCTCAGCAGAGCACTGCACCAAAACGGACCAGTTTGAAACTCTGGTAATAACCCTTAATGACTCACCATCTTATTTCTTTTCACCTCTACCTGTTGCTGTTTTTGCTAGCTTGTCTTGGGGGATTTTTTTTTACTGACCTGGGTAAATGCTGAGGCATGTGACTGGGAGTGAAAAGCCCTCTGTTTGATATCAAAGTCCCTGACAGACTTGGAGGCAAACACACGGAGGGATCTCAGCATCCTCCTAAGTGCCTCTGGACTCGCCTGTCTGGCACCACATCGTGTGTACATGCAAACACAGCTGGATAGGCAGGGAGGGAGTTTGCCCCATTGCAGGCCAGCCTGTGCCAACATGGCACATGGTTCCAGGGGACCCTGCTCTTGGCAGGAAGAGGGGAATTTTAACTTCTCTCCTCAACCAAGGAAGGAAGGGGCAGTGGCTCATCTTATTCCCCTCTCCCCAGTCTAGCTCAGTCACAGTTGACCTTGCTCGGTTTGAGAGTTGTTGCCTGGAGAGTAGAGAGTCCTCTTGAGGAGAGTGGCAAGTGCTGGCTAGGAGAGGAGGGCCTGCAGACAGAAAAGTTGCACCAGACTGCAATGGTCCCAGGAGCAAGGCGAAAGGTGTTCAGAGCGTTCTGGATAATAGAGAAAGGAGATCAGGAGACACAGCCAGATATCAGGACTCAGGGACAAGAGGGGAATGGGAAGACCCAACAATCCTAAGAGCAGAGGGAACCAGACAGAACGTGGAACATTTGACAAAGGAATGATCCAAATTGCAGAGTAGACTAGAATGGGGTGAAGGGAGGTTTACTTGGGTATATGTTTGCACCAAGATGCCAAAATTTACTATACCGAGTCTTCTGGAACAGCTGTGCTTTTCACATTAGACAAACCCTGCCAGGAGAGTGATGATTCAGAGGCATTAGGCTGAATAGGTGAAAGAACAGCTTCTCCACCTCTGAGGGTAGGTCCCATTCTATGCAAACATTGCAGTGAGTAATGCATGTCACACCTAGCCAGATCTATCACCCACCAGCGTCAGCAGAATGATTATCAGAAGAGGCATTGGATCCCTAGTACATAACTGCATGGAATAACACAGCGAAGTTTCTTGTGCTTAACATCACTTCCACTCACATCATGTCCACTAGCTCTGAGTCAATTGACTCAAAGTGACCCTCTAAGGCAGAATGGAACTACCCAGTAGAATTCCTCAGGCTGTATGTAATCTTTACTAAAGCGGATTGTCACTCCCTTCTCTCACAGAGTGGCTGGTCTGCTTTGAACCACTGACTTTTGTGTTAATAGCTGAGTGTTTAAACCCTGCCTCACCAAGGTTTCTTACCCTCAGGAGAGGAATATTATATATTCATCTAGTCTCCAAACTCTTTTAACAGGTAAAACATTTCACCAGAAAGGTTAAATGTTCACTCAATCCAAGAAGACTAATGAACAATAGAGTTCAAACTGGAATTCATTCTTAGGACATTTATAGAAGCTTCTCTACATTCTACCAAATAGCCAACCACATGTAAGAGTTACTCCACTGGAGACTAGAATTGAATTTTGAGAAACACTGCTTCTTTTTTTGGAACAAAAAACAAACAAAGCATGTCATGGGAAACTTTTTGTCAATGTCAACCTAAGGCAAAAACACACTAAGTTCTTGAGGAAGACCTACCTGGACAACCCAGACACTGCCTATTCAAGGTGAACCTTCAAGTGTACTGTTCAATATTATATCGGGGGTTTTCTTCTTTTCAAAATCATTTTATTGGGAGCTCGTACAACTCTTATCACAATTCATACATGCATCCATTGTATCAAGCATATTTTGTACATTTGTTGTCATCATCATTCTCAAAACATTTGCTTTCTACTTGAGCCTTTGGTATCAGCTCCTCATTTTTTCCCTCCCTCCCCACCTCCCTTCTCTTATAAACCCTTGATAACTTATATATTATTATTATTATTTTGTCATGTCTTACACTGTCCAATGTCTCCCTTCACCCACTTTTCTGTTGTCTGTCCCCCAGGGAGGGGGGTTATATGTAGATCCATGTAATTTGTTCCCCTTTTTACCCCATCTTCCCTCCACCTTCCCAGTATCGCCAGTCTCATGACTGGTCCTGCAGGGTTCATCTGTCCTGGATTCGCTATGCTTCCAATTCCTATCTGTATCAGTGTACAGCCTCTGGTCTA
>NW_022111363.1:6079728-6083825 GCF_000313985.2 Echinops telfairi
CAAGAACAGGTTATGAAGAAGGACTTGGATGTCCACTTCAGGAGAATTGGCCACTGAAAACCTTATTCATAGCTTTGAAACATTGTCAGATACTGAAACCCAATGAATAGAAGCAGGACATTGTCAGAAATAGTGCCAGAAGATGAACTTCTCAGGTCAGAAGACACTCAAAATATGACTGATGTAGAACTGCGTTCTCAATGTAAATTCAACCATAATGACTTAGATGCAGTAGAGCCTGTGAGAGTAAAACTTTCAGGACCTTCATGAGTGTGCTGATGGAGCATAACGCAAAATGAGAAGAAACAGCCACAATAATCTACTAATAATTAAAACTAATAATTGGAATATATGAAGAATGAACCTAGGAAAATTGGAAGTCATCAAAAATGAAACAGAATACATAAATATCACTGTTGGGGGCTTCTGTGAGCTGAAATCAACTGGTGTTTGATCATTTTGGATCAGAAAAATCATATGGCTCACTGGGCCAGAAAGAACACAATCCAGAAGAATGCCATCACATTCATCACCAAAAGAACTTTTCAATATCTATCTTGAAGTAGCATACTGTCTGCGATTAGATAACATCTGCCCACATATGAGAAATTCCAATCAATACCACTGTTACTCACATTTATGCACCAGCCACTAAATCTAGTGAAGTAGAAATTGAAAATGTCTACCAATGTCTTCATTCTGAAATTTATCAAACATGTGATCGAGATGCATTGGAAATTACTGGCAAGTGGAATGCAAATGTTGGAAACAAGAAGGAGGAACATTAGTTGGACACTCTGGTCTTGGTGAGAGAAAGAAAGCTGGAGATAACATGATAGAAATTTGCAAGACCAACAATTTGTTTGTAGCAAGTTCATTTTTCCAACAACAGTAGTGGGGACTACACGCATGGACTTCTCCAGATGGAATACAGGAATCAAATTGAGATTACATTTGCAGGAAGAGATGAAAGAGAAACTCAATAAGCAGCTAAAATCAGGCCAGAGGCTGAACAGAACATCAATTGCTCATATGTAAGATCAGGATGAAGCTGAAGAAAATTAAAACAAGTCCACAGGGCCTTTGAACACTAATGAAAGAAAACATGATGAGCTTTGGGAGGGCTTCAAGAACATCATTCACAAAGAAAGCCAAAAAAGGTTGTTAAAAAGAAAGAAAAGGTAACATCGTCTGTCAGAAGAGATTCAGAACTTGCCCTTACTTGTAGTTAAGGCAATGGAAGATGTGATAAAGTCAAAGAGCAAATAGAACATGTCAAAGGGCGGCTCGAGAAGACAAAGTAAAATATTAGAATGAAATGTGCCCAGACCTAAAATTAGAAAGCCACAAAGGAAGAACGTGTTCAGCATATCCAAAACTGAATGATGCAAGAGACAGCGAAAGAAATGGCCGGAGTCTCTGTACCAGAAAGAGCCAGACGACATTCCGCCCTCTCGGGAGGTCGCATCTGAGCACAAACAAAGAGCAGTGAAGAAAGATGTCCAAGCGGCACTGAAAGCTTTAGGTGAAAACACGGCACCAGGTGATTGAGGGAATATCAACTGAAATGTTTCAACAATCTGATGAGGCACTGAAAGCACTCATCCTTCTATGCCAGGACATTTGGAGGACAATTACTTGGCTAAATGATGGGAAGAGATCCACATTTGTATCCCTTCCAAAATAAGGGGCCTCCAAAGAATGCTCAAATGATAGAAAATGGCATTAATATCACCTACAAGTAAAATTTTACTGAAGATCATCCAACAGTTGCAGCAATACATGGACAGGGAGCTGCCAGAAGTTCAGGCCCGATTCAGAAGAGAAAGTGCAACAGGGAACATCATTCCTGATGTGAGATGATTTGGGGCTGCAAGTACAGAAAACCAGAAAGATGTTTACTTCTGTCTTATTGACTATGCCAAGGCACTCGACTATGTGGGTCATAGTAAACTCTGGATGGCCTTGAGAAGAATGAACATTCCATAATACCTCACTGTGCTCATTCGGTATTTGTACATAGATCAAGACATGGTTGTGCATCTCCCCATCAAATGAATGATCTCTTAATTTTTAAAAAAAGGAAAGAAAAGAAATGGTTGTGCAAACAGAACAAAGGAATAGTGCATGGTTTATAATCAGGAAAGGTGTACATCCTCTGACCATACTTATTCAATCTGCATACAAAGCAAATAATCAGAGACACTGGATTATATGAAGAAGAATTGAGAATTAGAATTGGAGGAAGGAAGATTTACAACCTGCGATATGCAGATGAGACCACCTTTCTTGCTGAAAGTGAGGAGGACTTGAAACACTTACTGATGAAGATCAAGGATGGCAGCCTTCAGTATGGATTACAACTTAATGTAAAAAAGATGGATTTCATCT
This sequence comes from Echinops telfairi, assembly GCF_000313985.2. Classification (NCBI taxonomy): domain Eukaryota; kingdom Metazoa; phylum Chordata; class Mammalia; order Afrosoricida; family Tenrecidae; genus Echinops; species Echinops telfairi. The sequence continues at coordinate 6,082,120 of NW_022111363.1, forward strand.
TGCTTAGATCCACAGTCAATGCTAATAGAAGTAGCAACCAAGTGATCAAAAAACGAATTGTACTGGGTAAATCCACTGCACAGTACCTCTTTAAAGTGTTGCAAAGCAGGGAGGTTACTTTGAGGACTAAGGTGCTTCAGGCCCAAGCCATGGTATTTTCAGTTGCCTCGTGTGCATGTGCAAGGAGCCCTGGTGGAGCAGTGGTTGTGGATTGGGATGCTAACTGCAAGGTTCGTAGTTCGAAAACCACCAGTAGCTCCTCAGGAGAAGAATGCTCTACTCCTTTAAAGAATTCTAGTTTCTGAAACCTTCAGGGCAGTGCTACATTGCCATATAGGGGAGTTCAGATTCTGAATTGGCTAGATGCCAGTGAATGGGCATATGCAGGTTAAAGTTGGACATTGCATCAGGAAGACCCAAAAAACAATCGATGCCCTTGAATTACAGTGCCAGCAAAGGATATGGAAAGTACCATGGACTCCAAAAGGATGAAGTATGCTCCTTTAAGACAAGGAGGCGAGGCTCTCTCTTGTACTGTGGCCATGTTATCCGGTGAGGCAAGTCCCTGGAGAAAGGCATCATGCTTACTAAAGGAGAGGGGTAGCGGATTTGAAGAAGGCCCCTGACAAGATAGAAGACTCGTGACCCACTGGCTGCAACAATGGGCTCAAACACAGGAGCCATTCTGAGGCTGGTGCAGGACCAGCAGGGTCACCATCAGTCCAAGCAGACACAATGGCACTGCACAACTACAATAATTTCCCACATCTTGGGTTGGAGATTGTATTCTCTTTCTAATTCTAAATTTCAGAACAGGTGTGCCTAAGAGTTTCTTGGTTTTGTGAATTATACCCATGTGCTTTGTGATAGTTATATAATTGTTTATCAATTTGAGAAGATTAAGAGTGAAGGGGTGGAGTCTAGCCTGTCAATCAGGTCATAGCCAATGAGGCCTCTGTGTGGGCAGGGCCTTCTCCTGAGGATTCTGGGAACTCCTGTCTTCATTTCTAGAGGTGGGAGATATGCACTCTCGCTCTCGCTCTCTCTCTCAACTCACTCTCTGGGAGACATTGCAGCTGACAAGATATGGAGCTACATCAGTGCCCGGAGCTGAAGGAACCACGTGGAGGTCCCTGCCAGCGCTGAGATGTTTACAAAACACCCATGGATGCACAAGACTTCCCACCCAATGGCCTCTGATCTTCCTGCATTCAGCGTCATTGCATGTGTTTTGCGAGTCTGAAGAGGACTTTATAGATTGGTATCAGACAAATGGGCTAATATCAGACTTGTGGACTTGATCTGGACTGGGCTGGGATGTTTTCTCAATATCCAATTGCTCTTGTATATAAAGCTCTTTCTTATACACATATGATTGTCTATGAATTTTGTTTCTCTAGTCTACCCGGACTAACACATGCTTGCTTTCTTATCTACCAAAATGTTCACCAATGTGACAACTTAAAAAACTGGATGTGTAGAATTATACTTTGAGGTAAACGATAGTATTGGACTTGATCTGACATGACATCACCTAGCTTAGACTGTGTATGTCAACATACGATGTTATCTAATGTAGAATAAAATGGACTTGGGCTAATGCATTGTGTATCCATTATAACTGACATTTGCATTTGTGCACACAGACACAAACTTGAGGGTGAAGTGAGGTTTTCCTGGAATGGTAATGGATAGTCTGGGGGGGG
>NW_022111363.1:6084105-6121621 GCF_000313985.2 Echinops telfairi
TAGATAGATAGATAGATAGATAGATAGATAGATAGATAGATAGATAGATAGATAGATAGATAAAGATGGGTGGACAGACAGTTGCTGGAAGAGAAACCACCTACCTCCCCACTGAGAGAATCAAAATCATTTGGGCTGAAATCAGCAGTGAGCAAGGAGACATGGCCCTTCCACATGGAAGCAGATCAACAGCCAGGCAGGGATCCAGACCATAACGGACTCAGATGCTGGGTCCGGTTCATGCCAGTAGATTCTAAGGCAAGCCAATGCTGGAGGCAGTGAACTTCTGTTGTACTCCAGCCGTTTGTAAAGTCTTGTTAAAAAAGCATGCTCTCTTACAGCTTCTCATTCTTCCTCATCTGTCTGCCACAGACTGCAGGCTTTGCGCCTCCTCCGTGGCAGAAGCTCCTCGGGGCAGGAGAGTGATTCAACTTCCATGTCTATGACCACATAGGACATTTCCTATTAGGAAGAAAAGAAGGCCCGTGGACTCTAGACCCCAACCTTAATGCCCTCCTACGCAGATTTACCACCCACCAAACTGCTATTTTCATCCCTCCCTGAAGCCGATTTGCTAATTGCTGCAGAATTTGGATGGGAGAGGTCTGATTCATCAGATCCATCACTCAACCCCCTCTCTGTGATCTGGAGTCGATGTCCAAGGAAGGAAAGTAGTCTCAGCTGGGAAGCCACCCTCAGAGGGGTCTCCTCCAGGCCCTAATAATTTGACTACAGAAGGGAACTGAAAACCGTTCTTGGTAGTGTAGGTCGCTGAGACTCGAGACATAAAGATTAGTACACGGTTGAGTGGTGTGTACAGCGTGTCACCTGCCTTGGAGGCTAGAAGGGCTCTTCAGAGGCCACCTCAACCTTTCCTAAGGATAGGGCTTGTACACTAGACAGCTAGAGTGTTTATTAATGTAAGCTCTGTCCCCCTATGCCTGGCCTCAAGCAGAAACTACCTTCGACTCTCCTCACAATGTGTCCTCCCCGGGGGTTAATGCTCTCGCCTGCTAACTGGAAGGACGGAGGCTAGAGGGCACCCGGAGGCATCTCTGAAGAAAGCCTTGGCCATCTGTTTCCACAAACAATCAACCAGCGAAAGCCTTCTGGAGCACAGGGCTGCTCTGGCAAATGAGGGGTCTCCCTGCGTCGGAATCAACTCATTGGCAACTAGTTTTATGTACCTGGGGAGACAGGCGAGCCTGGGGAGCCTAGTGGGCTATGCCCTGGGCTGCTCATCCCACGGCTGCAGCTTGAACCCGCCCCAGCCACGCCTCAGGAGGAAAGGGGGCTTTCTACTACTGTAAGAGTGACCATCTCGGAAGTCCATAGGGTCACTATGCGTTCGAATGAACTCAATGGCAATGAGACTGTTTTTTGGGGGGAGGTGCGGGGAGACAGGAGTATTGGTGGACGTAGACGAGTTTTGGCATCTACCAGCCTAGGTGTCCTTCAGCATCTGTTTTGCAATCGTCATGCCAGCTCTCTGTCCTATTCGCGAGGAACAAGCAGACTGGGGCAGCCGATGGACAGAGAGAGGGCAGGGCAGACTAGACACCTGCATCTGCCGTTCCCTTCGCTGGACTGAGTCCGTCAATGAAGCAATGAACACGCAAGTGCCATCCCTTACAAGTATCCGGAAGAGAAACCGAGGCACAGAGAGGCTAAGTAACTGGCCCCAGAACACACAGGAGTCAGGGACCTGATGGTTAACTAGACTCTTTTCTTGATAGCCCCGTAATACAGAGCTGAAGTGAATTAACCCCTCACATTGCAAAGTCTCTTGGGAACTATGTTGCTGATGTAAATAAGCCAGGAAGCCAGGAGCCCTTGGGGGTCAGTACATGAGGCACCTCAGTCAAGATGGTTAATAACTAGAGCAGCATGATTTATTACTTAGCACTCCAAGGGAACCGGCTGTCACTGCAGGTACCTCTCACCCCAGCCCAGCTCCCGTCATTTGCATAGGTAATGGTCATGTTATTAACAGCTCATTAGTGTCAAGCCCAGGTGACCAGAAACACAGACTCAGTGGACTGGAGGGACAGACCTTCTTATGTTTCAGGGAAAACCCAATGAGACTTCTTATTCCAGGGCCTAGAAGGAGTCTGGTAATCCAGACACCCATCCAAACCAAACCAAGCCATATCACACCAAACTGACTCACTGTCAACTCACAGTGATCTGATACCGGGTTTCTGAGACTGTCAACCTTCACCAGAGCAAACAACTTCTTCCTTCTCCCACAGAGGGGGTGATGGGTTTGAACCAACAACCTTTTGCTTAGTAGCCCAATGTTTGGTCCACAGCACCCCCAGGGCTCCTACTCAGACACCTGGGGGTTCTAAAACAGGGGTCCCAGATCTCCATTTGCATAAAATTCAACTCTAAGATAATAGGAATACTAAAGATAACCAGGAGCTCTTACACCTATGTGGCACCGTTCAACCTCTCAGAGTTGATCCTCAGTGACTGGGTCAGAGCACTTCTGTGCTCCTCCTTCACAGAAAAAAGACCTGAGATCTACTAGAAGTTAAGTGACTCCCTCAACATCACACGGCTACCAAGTGAAGAGCTTCGTTTCCAACTCGGGTCTCTGGACTCAGAGGCCAGTGTCCTTTTGTCAAAGCAAATGTTGTCAACTCAGACAACAGGGATCAAGAAATAAGACAGGGCAGGTGTCTGTCCCATGGTGCAAGTCCCCAGCCAGAGTTGTTGACAGTGGTGGGGCTAAGAAAGGTCAAGTCTAGCCAGTAGATCAGAACCATCTTTGTCGGTACGCTTGATCCAATATTTCCTTAAGCCTTAGAGTGAGAAGAAAAATTCCCCTTTCTCTTTCTCATCTGTTCTCAAATCTCCCTCACATTCTCGATGTAGGGACACGGTCCAGAATTAAGTTGAAATCGTTTGGCCCACACAGAAAAATGAAGATTTTTTCCCACTCTCTATAAGCTGACTTCCCATTCTGGTCCTACTCTATCAGCATCAGCCTCGCCCTCAAAGCAAGAGCAGGCCTACCCAAAACAAGCCCACTGGGAACGAGCAAACAAACCCTCGCTCTGTTCCGGCCTCCTGCACTCAGCTCAACCCCCTGCTTCCTCCCCGACCGTCTAGACCCAGAGTTGGCAAATTGGCTCTCAAGCCTTATGGGACTCTTTTGGTACATACATGTAGCTCTGAAGCAAAATTGAAAAATGTTAAAGGATATTATTCAGACAACGGTGATTTCATTTGCTTATAAAAATGTAAGTATGGCTCTCGAATAATTTTTAAAGTACTGTGAGGGACAGGATTGACTCTTCCGTCTCAAAAGTTTGCTGACCCCTGATCGAGAACGTGGGTTTTCAAATTTATTTGGCCAATTGCCACCTTTTCAGAGAAACAACAACAACAAAAATACTCACCATTCCCTAGCAATTAAAACCTTTTATACTGTAACCTATATCCAGGATAAAGCATAGGTATCTGTTTTTACTGCCTCCATGTATCATTCTGCTGTGGAATGCTGCTGGCATAGTGGTTTAACTCATTAGGCTGTGATCCGCATGGTCACCAGTTCTAAACCACCATCAGCTCCAAGGGAGGAAGACTGGATTTTCTACTTCCACAAATAGTTACAGTCTCAGAATCCCACCAGGGCAAGGGGAGGGGGTGTCTCTGTGAGTCGAGTCAGTATTGACTCAATGGCAATGAGTTTTTGTTTTGTTTTTCTATCATTTCAGTGCCCCCCAGGGGACAGTACCAATTGCCTACTTTGGGGCAACAGTGATCTACCACATAGGTTCCCAAACTTAGTTGACCTACTGCCACCTTTCAGGGAAAAAAATTACCCAGCACCCCCCTGGAAATTAAAACCGTTTGTACTCTAGCCCATAATCCAGGATAAAGTGTAGGTATCTGTTTTTGCAGCCCTCCTATCTTTGTTCTGCCCCAGCAGGGTTGTTGCCTGGGGGGCAGTATCGCCCACTTTGGGGAACACTGATCTACAACCAAATTGGGGCGAGGGGAAGGATCCTTCTGCAATCAACTTGGCAAGTTTGGGAAGTGATGAGGGGCTGAGATGATCTGTAATGGATACAGATGGTTGCCCCATGCTATTCCTGAGTGTAGATAGAAGAAAGAGAAGTGAGAGAAGATACTTACCAATAGGAAAGCGTGCCACAGTGCTCCTGAGTTTACCTTGCACCAGTTGGTAGCACGGAGTGGGTCATTTTCATTGTTCTAATCTTTGGGAAAATTAGATATTTGGATGAGATGACCTGTAAACTCACTCTGAGTTTTGGCCTCCGATGATCCAGCTTATGATCAACGATCATGAAAGACAGAGTCTAGGGCTCTCTTGCCACCGGGAAGAGAAACAAATGCATGTGCCATCATAGGGTCCCTTAGAAACTGAATCCGAAACAATGTGGGTGCCAAGAGGAGTCCATAGTCACTTCTCCACAAGAAAAGAATGTCAAATGATCCCTGAACTCACCAAGGACTAGACAGAAAGTCAATAAATACTCATGCTATGCAACAGTGTAGGTTATAGTAAGAAAAGGAGGGGGGGTGGCTATTGAGGGGATAAGAAAAGCTTCTAAAACATACAAGGGTAGGTGAGAAAGTATTTTCCGGCTAGAGTTCCAGTTCGTATATGCAAGGGCTGATTCCAAAGAAAACAAAACATATGTTTAAATATGCCGCCATCAGTGGGAGGCTACCGACAAGATCTCTCCATAATCTCTGTATTTTTACCCTCATTAACGTGCCTTCTAATAAGCAAGGTCCAATCAAAGCAGTGGCTTCGAGGGGAGTCTTCTGGGCCAGTGAAATTCAAGGCTGTGAGGTCAGCTCAGAAGGCTGATGACTCTGTTTGGGGATTCCAAAAGTGTCATCTCTATATATTTTCTTAAAGGGGCAGGACAACAGAGGGGCCCTGTAGGAAGAAGTCTTAGGAAAATGGAAAACTGCAATGGTGAAACAAGGCAAAAAAAGTTACACTGAAGCAGGTTTTTTTCCATCACAACAATGTACCTGCTCCTTCTTTAAGGGTGCCAAGATCTGCCCTGTGAGCACTTTCTTGGGAAACCTTACCCCACCCGTGCCATAGTCCTGATTCTGTGCGCACAAACAACCGTGGTCCTCAAGGATGCCCAAATTGCCATTTTGATGTTAATCCACGTGGTGTCATGGGGAACCTTGGTGACCCAGTGGTTACACATCAGGCTGACAACCACAAGGTCAGCAGTTCAAAACCACCAGCCATTTCTCAGAAGAAATACGAGGCTCTTTACTCTCATGAAGAGTTAATCTCACATCCCCACAGGGCAGTTCTACCCAATCCTATAGGGATACTATGAGTCAGCATACATTCAATGGCAGTGAGGTTGGGTTTTGTTGTTGTGATTATTATTTTTTAAACCAAAGAGCCCAGAATTCTTTCAGGGAGGATCCTCTCACAGCCATCGAGACCATGCTGACTCATAGCGACCCCCTATGGGCTTCTGAGAATGTAACTGGTAAAGCCATCTTTTTCCCTCAGAGCTGTTGGTGGTTTTGAACTGCCAACCATGTGGATTACAGCCCAACACATAACCACGACACCACCAGGAAGGGTTAGAAGGATGAAGCTATAGACCCATGCTTTCTCCCCATCTGGAGGAAAGAAGAATGATGAAAATCTACAGACTTATGGAAATGATTAGTCTAATGGACTATTGCCAACATCAGTCTCCATAACCCTGAGATCAAAAGGACTAGGTGGTGTCCAATTATCATTACCCACTGTTCTGAAAAGAATCCCATTAGAAGATCCTGGTTGGAGTGGGAGAAAAATAGGGGACCAAACTCAAAATCATAGTAGAGACCAAGTTTAATGGTCAGATGAAGGCTGTTGGAAGCCCAGGGATCATGACCATTAGTCATCCTCAGGTCTGGAAAGTTTTGCTATAAAATCATAGATGCCTTTATTAAAGAAAAATATAAAATGTGAAACTAAGAGAGAGAGAGTATACTATATCATGAAGAAAGACAAATCATTTTCAAGGCTAATGATAAAAAATTACTACCTTGATGAAATCAGCACATAGAGAGCATTTAACACTAAAATAGCAATTCTGAACATATGTTTAAACAATTATTAAACTTTATCTTATTTGAGAGAAGGTATAAAAATAAAATATAATATAACTCAAAAGGGCAGCGTTTGCCCAGGCGCCAAGGTCCCAGGGCTGGGAAAGAAGGAGGTTTGGGAACAGGAAGCCTGGGGAGGACGTGGGAGAAGAGACTCCAAGGGATGATTTGAAACAAAATGTGTTTGAATTGTTGATTGTAGAACTGCTTTTTTTAAATTCATAGATCTGGAGAGAGGATATGTCAAGTAACAATAACTTCACATGTTGATATTTTTATTTAATAGTTTATGATTGCACAGCAGTACATTTGGGCTTATCGTCACATAATTAATTTTGAAGAGCATACAAGTAACAAGATCACCCATATAGCCCAACACCACAATGAAAAGATATGTCAATAATCTCCCCCAAATAAAACATGCCTTCAAAGGATGGACAGTCCTTTGCTATATCTCGTTCTGATTCTAAAAATAGACTGAGTTCAGAGGAACTGGGGTTTTTTCCTGGCAGAGTCCCCGAGTGGGGCAAACAGTGAATCTGTGCTCAGGACTCACTGAATGAAACAGAGCTCAACTACTAACGAAAAAGCTGGAGGTTTGATTCCCCATCGAGGCACTCACAGCCGTCAAACACATTCTGACCCCTGGAGATGCTATAGGACAGGCAGAACTGCACCTCTGAGTTTCCAGGGCTGTAAATCTCGATGGGAGTAGAAAGCCTCATCTTTTCCCCGCAGAGTGGCTGCTGGGTTTGAACCACAGCTCAGCATAAAACCCATTACACCACCACGGCTCCCTTCCTAAAAGAAAGGCCTGGTGGTTTTCTTCAGAAAGCCTGCCTTTGAAATCACGGACAGAGCACAATTCTGCTCAGACATACATGCAGTGCCCATGAGTCAGAGTGCATCTGGGGGCACTGTCACGGGTACTCTCCAGTGCCTGGAAAAGCTGTGATCCAACAGGAAGTCAGCATTCTAGATAAGAACATTCTGTAATGAAGACGGGTGGAGGTACCTGTGAGTATATGTACACATAAGTACAGGGGGGTTCATTACCTTCTTGTGAAATGTAATGATAAGGGAACTTTGAAGCCCTACATGACCACCACCACCACCCGCCCCACGGCCCCCCATACCTCGCCTTGCCTCTGAAAAGAAACAGAATCTGGGACATGAGCCAATATCCTTCGGGGGTAGTAAGGTGCTGGTGGGCTCCAAAGCTGTGGGAAAATGTCATCTTGGCTGGGATGGGCTTCTCTCCAGGTCAGCCACAGAGGTCCTCCCCCAGCTCGAGTGGCTGTGAGTGCCCCTCCCTCCCTGCCTTCCAGCCTCCGTTCCCTTTCTCTCCCCGCCCCACCACCCCCATTCTCTGCACATCTTTCCATCCCCCCTCCAGCTACATACTACCTCGTCTCCCACTCGCTGAAGGGCAGCAAATTACTCCTATCATTTTTAAAAATGTAATCAACTGCATTTGATCCAGCGGGTGCTTTTGTGAGGATGGGTTTTAAAAAAATAAAAATTGGAAAAAAACCAGATTGGAAAAAGAAGTGGATAAAATAGAAATTAAAAAAGAAGAATGGGTCTGGTTGCAATCAATAACCCCAGAATTATTGACTCCTCTTCCCATTAAACTGTGATGCCACTGTAATCTTGCTGGCAGATTCTATAAAGGACGCATCTGTGCAAGATGAGATGTCCATTGTCAAAAGTTATAATTCTCTCCAACATAACTCCCATAACAACAGCCAGACCGTTTCTGTGGCGAGGTCTAATGTCTGGGAACCACATGACATCACTTTCTAAAACCCATTTGGTGTCTCTGCCCCGGGGCCATCTCTGTCCTTAGCAAAGCTGGCAGGAGAAATAGGAGAAGAACTGGAAGTCAAACCCGGCCCCAGCCGGATATCCTGAGTTCAGGCATGCCCTTCCAAGCCCCTTCCTGGTGGGATCTAAGCGTACCCCAGAGCTCAGGGTCTCTTGGAAACAAGCTGATTATTCCCTTCAAGGAAAAGCTCAAATTCTCCAGCTGGGATTGTGTTTCCACCGATGTTCTGGCCGAGGGGCAGAGCTGAGAGGTGGTTTCTAGAGGTTTCCTAGGACAGGCCAGGGCAGGCCTGTGGGCTTGGACCAGTTGGGAGAAGCCATCTCTCTGAATGAGGCCCAGGAAGCCAGGCATCTTGACAAGTAGAGGTCCCAGATATCTCAGGAATTGAAAATCTTCCACTGGGAGCCGTGAACCCTTCCAACCAGCATCAAGCTCAGGGAGATTCTTTGAGCTGCCTGTTCAGGGGCCAGGAGACCAGATGCTCAAGCCCGGTGGGTACTGTTCTAAGGAGCCATTGATCGTGACAATGACCTGCTCTTTCCGAGCCTCACTTTCCGGGTCTGCAAAGGGAGCGGGTGACCCGGGGCAGCCTCACCAGGCCCTTCCAAATTCATGAGGAGTGACTGACTCTCCGGCCTCAGCATGGTGAAAGAGAGTAGAAGTTCTATCTTTCTCACCCTGTCCTTGTCATTGCTGGCTGATGCCTCCCCAGCCATCGCCTGTTCCTGCTTTACCTAGAGATATTTGGGGGCCTCACTACCAAAGGGCAAAACCCCAGAAAATCTGGGTGGGACCTAGGCTCAGGGACACTCTTCCCAAACAGAAAGCAAAGCTCGGCTGGTTTTGATGATGAAGATTTACAGCCAGGAGTGAGTTTCCTTGGCAATATTGTCTGCTGCCTTTATGAGCAGCAATTACACAGCATTTGGTACCTGGGAAGGTAACAGGCGAGAGCCGAGATGGTGAAATGCTCGATCACTCCAAGGAGCACAACAGCTTTGGTAATAAATATTGACGTTCATTAAGACAAAGCCAGAATCCAATCTGTTCTGGGGAATTCTCCGCTTCCGGCCTCCAGAATGGCCCTTATTTACAAGCTGTCCCTAAGGGAATGAGACAGGCCGTTCACCTTGCTCCCCAAGATACATTTTATTCAACCGACTTGTCCGAGGCAAACGAGCAGCTGACAAGCCAATTTGAAAATGAATTTGGTACATTTTTTGAGTTGATTATTTATTCCGAAAATGAATGCCTCTTCTGGCCAGGCTGACAGCTCTTGGGATGAGAGAACCCTGAGCTCCCAGCTCTCTCCTCGCCCCTCCTCAGCCCAGAGCAGAGCAACAGCAAGGAGAGGGACGGCCTTTCTGGGCATGGCAGCCGGTGAGAGCGCGCGCCCTTCTCTCACGGCCCAGCCGACCTGACCTGCGCTCTGCAGGGGCAAGGCCAACACGCGGTGAGCCCGAGATGCAGTGGGATGCAGTGGGATGCAGTGGGATGCAGTGGGATGGAAGAGGGGAGAGAACTAGGGTGTGATTTGAGGTAGGGAAGAGGCTTTCAACCCCCAGTTGGTTTCTGATTTCTCTGTGACTTGTTCTCACTATTTCCTCTGTGGTGTGGTGTGTTCGTCTGGGTACTTTAGAGAAACAAATCCACAGAAATTCATGTATAAGAGAGAGTTTTACATAAAGGGTAAGTGCACATCAAGAAAACATCCCAACCCAGTGCTGCCCAAGCCCACAAGTCCAACATTAACCCATATATCCATATGTCCAACACCAATCCACAAAGTCCTCCTCTATCTCACAAAACACACACAATGATGCCAACTACAGGAGGAAAGCCAAGTCAGTGAGCGTGTAAGCATCTCAGCGCTGGCAGGGGTCTCCACAAGGCTGCTCCAGCACCCAGGGCTGCATCAAGGCAGGTCCATGCGGCTTCTCCTCGGGGATGTTTTGCAGGAAGTGAGCGTTGCCAGCTAAAGCAGGGAACTGGCCAAGGCAGCTGCACCCTGGTCCAACGATCAGAAAGCAAGAGACCTGAGAACTAGAAAGGCAAGACTCACCGAGCCATTTATCCCTCCACCCTTCAATTAACCCCACATGTGTTTATTGGCCAGGTTGGCACAATAAACTTTAACTACCTCATGTGGTATCCTTGGCATAACCACCAGCATGTCAACAGAGTCCTTGGGTAGTGCAAACCATTAAGCACTTGACTACAAATTGGAAGGTTGGCAGTTCGTATTCACCCAGTTCATGCCTTGGATGAACGTCTTGATGACCTATTTTGAAAAAAAAACCCCAAAACAACAGCCAGTTCTACTGTGACATGTGGGGTCATGATGAGTTGGAATTGAATAGGCCTTGGGCTGCTATTGTCCCAAGGTGGGGGGGGGGGTTCAAACCCACTAGCCACATTAAGGGAGACAGTGAGACTGTCTGTTCTCATAAAGATTTAGTCTCACAAATCCTATATAGGGTTTGGTATTGGTTACTGGCTAGCAAGACAAACACCTTTGTAGATTTGACGAAAAGGTGACACATTAGAGGAACATGCTCAGAACACCTCTTGCCCTGTCACTTCTGACTCTGCTTCCACCAAAGCCTACCTGCCTGGGAGCTCAGGTGTCAGTCCATCTGCGACAGTCCTGGACGGCTTCAAGGAAGAGGAAGACTGACTCAGGCCTTTGAGAGAGGGCCCTGTTTCAGACAGGCAGAGAAAGGGAAGGATTGTATTCTGGGGGTGGGGGTGGGGTTGGCAGGGAACAGCATGAGCAGAGAGGTAAGGATGTGAGAAGCAGGTTTTAGAGACAGTGAGTTGCCTGTGGCTAAAATGGCATTGAGAGGAATTGGATCGTAGAAGGCCTTGAATGTGAGGTTGAGAAGTCTGGAGTCCCAATTTGTCAAGGTGATTATGTGGCTTTGTTCAGCAGTCCTGGAACTATTTTTAGACCGTGAGCTCCTTTATCCTAATGTAGGCTTGCAGAGAGTCTCAATGGAGAGAACAGATAGAAGTTAAGCAGCTCTGATGAAATGTGGCTGAAGGGCCCAGAGACACACCCACCTGTTCACCTCACTTAGACTGGTCCTGCCACAAAAACTCTTCATACGAATTCCTAGTTACCTGAACTAGTGATTGAAAATACATTTTTTAAATCAATTTATTGGGGCTCATACAATTCATCACAATACATAGATCAATTGTATAAAACACATGTATACATTTGTTGCCCTCATTATTCCCAAAATTCGCTTGCCTCTTGGGTTCCCGGAATCAGCTCATTTTCCTTTTTTTCCCCCTCCCCTTCCCTTCCTCCTCCCCTCTGCCCCATGCACCCTTAATAATTTATAAATTATTATTGTATCTTATATTACACTGTCCGGCGTCTCCCTTCACCCACCCTTCTGCTGCCCGTCCCCCAGAGAGTAGGTTATATGTAGCTCCCTGTGATCCATTCCCCCTTTCTTCACCCCCTTTCCCTCCTGGTATCACCACTGTCACCCCTGGTCCTGAGAGGTTCATCTGTCCTAGATTCCCTGCGTTTCTGATTCCCATCTGTCCCGCTGTGCATCATCTGATCTGACCAGGTCTCCAAGGCAATATTGGGGTCCTGGTAGTTGGGGGGAGGAAGCGTTTTAGAACCAGAGGAAGGTTGTGGGTTTCATTATTGCTATACTGTACCCTAAGTGACTCATCTTTATTAGGGGCTCATACAACTCTTCACAATCCATACATACATCATTTGCGTCAAGCACATTCGTACTTATGTTGCCATCATCATTCTCATAACACCTGCTTTCTACTTGAGCCCTTGGTATCAGCTCCTCATTTTTTTCACCCCCTCCACTCCCCCTGAACCCTGAACCCTTGATAATTTATAAATTATTATTATTTTATCATATCTTACACCATCCGACGTCTCTCTCACCCACTTCTCTGCTGTCCGTCCCCCAGAGAGAAAGTTATATGTAGACCTTGTCATCTGTTCCCCCTTTCTCCCTCACCTTCCCTCCATCTTTCCGATATTGCCACTCTCTCCACTGGTCCTGAGGGGTTCATCTGTCCTGGATTCCCTGTATTTCCAGTTCCTATCTGTGCCAGTGTACATCCTCCTGTCCAGCCGGACATGTAAAGTAGACTTGGGATCATGAGAGTGGGGTGGAGGAAGCATTTAAGAACTAGAGGAAAATTGTATATTTCATCGTTGCTGAAAATACATTATTGCTGTTAGATGTCATTCCGCCGGTTCCGACTCATAGTGACCCTGCGTACAACAGAAAGAAGCGAGGCCCATCCTTACAAATGTGGTTACGTGGAGTTCGTTCTTGTAGCCACTGTACGTCAGTCCGTCTTACTGAGGGTCCCTCTTTTTCGCAGACCATCTATTTTACCCAGCATAATGTTCGTCTCCTTAGAGGCAAGGATGGCAAGACTTTGTCTCAATACTTTGGAGGTGTTGTCGGAAGAGAGTGGTCCCTGGTAAAGTAGACCACGCTTGCTAGAGGAGAGGGGCAGCCAAAGAAAGGGGGCCACAAGACATGGAATGGCACACTGTCTGCAGCTGTGGGCTCAAGCATAGGAACAACTGATCGTGAGGACAGCGTGGGGCCCGGCAGCGTTTCATTCTGTGTGCATAGACCTGCCATGGGTCTGAACTGACAACAACAACAACAATGTTGTCATGCAGGGACTGGTCCCTCCAAAGCACAAGAGATGCAGTATCACCAGCCTCCCTTGTAAGAAGTATTCTGGCTGTACTTCTTCCAAGACATTTATTTGTTCTTCTGGCAGTCCATGATCCATTTAATATTCCTCACCAATGTCATAATTCAAAGGCATCCATTCTTTTTCGGTCTTGTTCATTTATTGTCTGAGTTTCACATGAATATCAGGCTTGGGAATACCATGGCACAACTTGGCCCTCCAAGGGCACCTCTTTGCTCTTCAACATTTTAAAGAGTCTTTTGCACCAGATTTTCCCAAGGCAATATCCAATGATTTGATAGCGACATCCTTGGAATGGCTGACCCTATTTACTCATTCCTATTCTCTGGCACTGCCTTGAATAGGCATTGTCTACCATTCTGGTTGATTGTTAGGCACTCAGGTAGTACAAACAGTTTGCACTCGACCATTAACCAAAAGGTTGGCAGTTCAAACCCACCGAGCGACTCCGCAGCCAAGAAGTCTCTATGGAGCAGTTCTACTCTGCAACACATGAAGTGGTCAGGAGTTGAAATCAACGTAATGGCAACAGGTTTGATCGCTTGGTTTGGATGATGACGACAGCACACTCGTGTTTAAGAACCATGGCTGCAGGCTTGTCCAGGCACAGTCAACACTCGCCTTTGTTTGATTGGCTAGTGTGATAAGTCAAAGTTTTCTGTCAGCCTGACTGGTTCAAGATTCTTAGTGGTTTGGCAGTCAACACCTAGGATTCCCCCTGGACCTGACCTAACACAGTGTAATCCCAGTTGTTAGCTCCCATAACGGGGTGAGATTAAGGTGGGATGTAACAACCTTACTCAGGTCACAGCTTTGATGCAATTCATAGGAAGTGTTCGTAGGGAATGTGTCCTGCTTCCCATATAAGTGAACACCGGGAAAAAGCTTGCTTATCTTTTTGCTGGTTCTTTGGACTTGAGTCAGGGATTTCCCTGATCGTGTACTGATTCTGGGAGTCATCTGTGACCTGTCATCTGGCCTGCCAACCTTGAATTCACTGGTTTTGCAACACAAGTCTCACCTACTAAGCCTGGACTCATCCTCCACTGCAGCTACCAGCCTGTAGGCTTTCTGCCAACCACCAGTCCCTACAACGAAACAAGCCAGGAGAGGGCTCCAGCCTAGCAGGTGACCCGTGGACTTGGAGCCTGCCTGGCCTTGGGCTTGCCTGTTTCTACAACTGTGTAAGCCTCTTTCTTCATAGAAATGCGTCTCTGCATTTACATAACTAGCTGTTACTGGTTTTGCTTCTCTGAGGAACCCAGCCTCAGGCAGCGAGTAAATGCTCCACCGAAGGATGAGGGACTTTGACTTCTTTATATCCCCACCTGTCCTGCCCATCTCTCTGCAGGGCATTCTCGTTGTATAAAATAAACACTCCCCAACAGCCTGGAGTAAGGAGCCCAGGTAATGCTGAGGGAATAGGTGTTGGACTACTAACTTCAAGGTCAGTGGTTGCCCAGGAGAAAGCTGACAGGGTCTGCTCCCCTAACAATTTACAGCCCCAGCAACCCTATGCACAGGCTCTATGAATAGCAGTCAACTTGATGACCATGGACATGAACCTTGAGGTTCTAATCCTGGATATGGAGGGAAGGGAACCAGAAGTCATCAAAAACCACCAACCTCCACATTCCTGCACCACCACCCCCAATTCACACCAATCCCCAAATTCACCTAGGACCTACCTTGCACTATACAGCCCCTCTGAAAACAAATGTGTTTGAGCACCGTGGAAGTCGCACACCCACTGACTCACAGCCGTTCGTGGGGAAAGGGACCATCCATTTCTGAACTCAACTGCAAGAACAATATGATTCTGGGGGTTGAAATCAGAAAATCTGAAGTCAAAGATCTGCTCTCTGCCAAGTAAGCTAGGACTCGGGCCCAGACCTCTCGGTGAGGGGCAGCATGGACAGGGGGCATCTTCCGTAGCACCAAGTTCCAGATCAACACTTCCCCTAGAAAGGTGTAGCTTTGGCCAGCTCTGTCATGTCATTCTGCCTGTCTGCCATATGGGATAGTGACAGGAAGCGGCCCTGAGCAATTAAGTACCTAGCCTAAGGTCACAGAGCAAGTCAACACAGGCACCAAGTGCTCTGCCCGATTCAGGCAGCAAGTGGGCAATCTGCCCTCAGGCTCCTGCCTTCCTGCACCTTCATCTTGCCTGGCTCGGCAGGCTGCGCTGGCTCTGCCTCCAATCCCACACACCTCAGCCAGCTCATCACTGCCCTGATCTAAGCCTCCCCTGCCACCCCAGCTCGGGGACTCTGGAAATCTGGAGACACCTGCACAGGTAGGTGATGGCTGTCACAAAATAAGCCTAGAGAGGAGGGAGGAGAAAGAAGAGGAGGAAAGGAGGACAAACCTGGGCCTGCAGCTCACTCTTAAACTCTCAGGCCACTCATTAGGGTAGAAATGGGAGGGAGGGAGACAGACCTATGGTGGGCAGGGTAGAGAAGGTGCTTAGCAAATAGGAGGAGTGTATTGGGCATCTATTGTTTTTGCCCTGACCCTTGCCCACACCTCATCCCTCCTTCCTCTGGGGAAGAGGTTCTCTGCCATGTCAGTCATGTGACTTGAATGGGATGCCCATGGTCCCTAGTAGTAAAGGTAGCCCTGCAATCCACATCAGCATTCCACTTTCCATGGAGACTGCTCCAAGAGGGAGCTCTGCCCTGAGATTTTATCTAGTCTGGGTGTGGGGGAGTTTAAGGAGGCTAGAGAATAGGCTGCCTGATGCCCGGAGATGACCTCTCTCTACAGAAGGAAACAGTGGCACCCAGCAGAGGTGTGTGGAGTGGCGACATGGGGGGAGAGACAGGAACTGGCATCATCTGGATCCCTTGATCCAATAGTACCTCTCTAGCCCTATTACCTATGCTGATAAATGTTTGTTTGTTTGAAGGTCATTTGAAGTGAGTTCCTGTCGCTTACCACCAAAGGGTCTTGATCAATATAGAAAGAACCAACTATAGCGGGAGAATTGGAGACAGAGGCAAGTATTAGACATTAAACCCAAACCCCAATCCACACTCACTACCACAAGTCGGTTCCGACTCATGGTGACACTGTAAAACGGCAACCAACGGTCCCTCAGGGTTTCCCAGACTAACCCTTTACAGGCGCAGAGAGCCCCATCTTTCCCCCAGGGGTTTGAACGGCTGACCTTTGAATGATTAAGCCACAAAGCCACCAGGGCTTCTTTTCCAGGCCCAATGATGCGCTAATCATGAAGCCTTCTGCCTCACCCTCAGCTCTGGTATCCCCCATCTGTCTGCAGCCTAGAGCACTGTTCTCAGAGCCTTCCTCCTTTGAATGCTGCTCTTCCTTCAGTCCCAGACCCTGTCCTGCCTTCATCCTGGACCTCTCAGGCCATTCTCTGAGGATTGGTCTCTGAGAGTGATTCACTGTTACTGTCACAATGCTTTGAAGATCTGTTTTCCAGCCTGAAATCCTTTCAGGCTAATGTCGTATTCCCGAATCTTCTGGTAAGTTCTAATTCACATCCCTACTTCACAGATAGATCATCATGTACCACAGCCAGGCCTCCTTTGACTTTCTGGGCATAAGGAGCGGGCCCACCACTCTCCTGGTCGCCCAGGCGTCAAACATCAGAGCAAATAATGACTCTTCTCGTTCCCTCATTCCACACAGCAGGTCACCACAGTCTGGAATGTCCTTTTTATTAGTGTCATGGTCACTCTTCCTTTGCTCTTTATTTTTCTTGTTTCTCCTGTAAGGGTTTTTTGGTTTGGGGTATTTTTTTTTTTTTATCACTTTGTGCCTAAACTTTAGCAACAGCTTCTTCTTTGCTTGATTTAAACATTATATTCATCGAGCATTTATAGAGTGCCTTTCATGTACGAACTCTGTGTGGTCTCACATTTTACTCTGTTCTCTACAACGCAGCCAGATTAATCTACCTCGAGCATTACTTTGATCACATCGTTCGGGGGCTCTGAAGTCTGCAATGGCTCCCCCTTGCCTACTGAGGAAAGCCCACACTCATCAGTCTAGCATTCAAAACCTTTCATAATTTGTCCCTAACCTACCTTTCTGGCCTTCTTTCCTACCATTTCCTCTACACAGAGAGACCCTATAGTCCAGCCAATCTGGTCTGTTTGGTTTTCCTTGAATAAACATTGCAGTTTCCCACTTCTGATTTCGTGCTTTGTCTCTTTCTCTGCATGAGAGTACTCTCTATGTAACCTTGGTCTGCTCTCGAACTCTGGCTCACATCTCAGCGTTCACCTCAAACCCTCCCCTCCCAATCTTCCTGTCTTAGCCCGCCCAATGAAGAGGGTTTCTCCAATACTTTAGTTCTTGTTGTTTTTCATTGAGTTGGCCTCCACCCCATTATAATCTCCTGCATAAGGGAGCCAAATATTGCCCAGTCCTAAAACAGCCTCAAAATTGCTTTGGGACTGGACTGTTAACACTCCATGGGCACTTCTTGGTTGACTTCCAGCAGCAAGGTACAAAGAATTTTGGCTCCATTTTTCCTCGTCTGTCTGTCTGGAAACTCTTCCGAACTTTGTTCAGCATCACAACAACACCCAAGCTTCCATAGACACAGGTGTTGTGGCCGGAAAGTGAACCCAGGCCTCCTACAGAAACAAGAGAAAATTCTAGACCCCTGCGCTGTTTTGTTACCATTTGGTTGATGCCTAGGCCATGGTGCCTTGCCCTGTGGTTTGGTGGTCTCGGCTTTTATTCTCCATCATGATGTTTCTTACCTGAAACATCTCTGTTAGCATCAGTATCATCGGGGGGCTTTTTATTCAATGTAGACTTTAGGACCCTACCGATTCAACACACATCCCAGGTGGTTAATTTGCTTGTACACGCAAGGCTGAGAATGAATGCCCCATAGGAGTACAAGTCCCCAGAGGCCGGGGAGCACAGCTCACATGACTTTGTAGTCACTGTCAGCACACCTAGAAACTCAGGTCAAATGGAAGGGCCAAGGTCACTGTGTTCAAGCACCAGTCTGGTGCTTGGAGGCGCTCTCCATATCCCTACGAAGTCAGATTCTGTTACATTTTTCTAAGTTGGGACATGGAACGTTAATCAGTGTTTAGTCTAAGAATACTGCAGGGAACCTAGTTTATTACATTATCCAGCCTCTCAGATTCAGAGCAGAATTTTTCCTCTAGACTCGGTGCCATAAGTAGTTGTGGTTTTCCTGAGCAATTTAGATTCACGTTTGTGACACGATGCTGACTATTCCAACCGATCAGACTCCCCTCTTGCACTGGCCATGGGACAGCCTAGGGTGACCCCTGTGGCGGACACAATCAGGTGGGGAGGGCTTCACAACGTACACACAGTGTTCTAATCTTGCTCATGGCTCCACCGCCTTCTAGGTGTTTATTTGTTTTGTGTCTTCCTTCTGAATTCTTTTAAAACATTTTAATTGCCTTAATCTTGCCATATTGTTTTCATCTTTGCAAACAGTTTTGAATCCTGTTTGTAAGAAGGCAAGTTATAAATGAAGAAAATAAATTCATGACCCTGTGGATGCACAAATGTTTTCAGATCCTTCTTTTTCTATTTAAAGGAGCAAAGTCAGTCTGGAAAATGCGCCCCCAGATCGTCGACTGTGATGGCAAGCAGCCCCAAAAGAACAGATGGGGTAAGTGCCTCTCCGAGGTCAACGTTGTAAAATGAAAATTGGGACTTGGAGGGAAAGCATGGATTCCGAAAGGATGATGAAGTTTTAGGACAGGAAGAGAGGAGAGTGGTTTTAGAGTGGAGTCATAAAAGGCAGAAAGCAAGAAA
Source organism: Echinops telfairi (assembly GCF_000313985.2). Classification (NCBI taxonomy): domain Eukaryota; kingdom Metazoa; phylum Chordata; class Mammalia; order Afrosoricida; family Tenrecidae; genus Echinops; species Echinops telfairi. The sequence continues at coordinate 6,102,560 of NW_022111363.1, forward strand.
AAGCTTTTAGAGCAGAAAGAAGTAGCTAACACCGGGAACTAACCTTGGGGTCTTTACACCCAGAGAAGGAAGAGCTGAATTCGTAATAATCCAAGGCCCCAGTCCAGAAGAACCTCAAGTCAGGTTCAGATTAACTTAGGATCCAGGGAGAACGGCTCTTGCCTTCCTAATGATCAAAGGAAATCAAGAAGAGCCTCTGGGCCAGAATTAGAGGTGGAAAACTAGGATAAATCAGAAGAGCAGCCAGCAACACCTATAGGCATCTGCACGATAGATGAGCACATGCCAACGAATTGAATGATGGGGGCCCAAGGAGCTTGAACCCAGATTGGTTCCATTGGGGTCTTTCCTATGTGGTCCCAAACTGCATGCAGTTTCAGTGCTCGAGGAGAGCAACAGTGGAGATCCCAGTGAGGGGACAGGGGACGGGGGAAGCATTTGTAGGAGAAACCATTGACCTCAGATGGGCAGGCAGTGGATGATTATGATCTAAGTGGCATGGAAAACAGCTAGGCCAATGGGCTACCTCCCGTTTTTAAGCTGGTAACTGCCGAACACCTTTGGGCTGGCAGAATTCAAGATCACGGTATCCCCAGGGTCCCCCCGTCCCCCACCCAGTGAGTAGCAAACAATCTCCCAAGAGTCTCTAGCATCAGTCAAGATCCAGGTCCCCACATATCACCACACAAGGGGAAATAGAACGCTATGAATGGAGTGGCACTTCATTTGTGCACTCAATGCACACTGATTGAATATCTAATGATTACTGAGCTCTGTGCTGGGGAATCGAGGTGTAAACGGGATGAATGCACATTCCCTAGTCATCACAAGGGTGGGGGCAAATTGTAAATAGTGTTACAAGGTGTGATGTGATTGATTCGGTAGTGGAGGCCTTTTCGAAGCACTTCAGTATAGACAGAGGGTGGAAAATCTCTACCCAGGGGAGTTAGACAAATGGAGACTATTTGGCCCCGGCGAGCAGGACGAGTAGGTGTTCTAGAAGCAGAACAGAGACTGGCAGGTATGGAAAGGGGTGGAGGCCTTAAAAAGGAAGCTGTGTTTGGGGAACACTGAGACTCTGCGGGTGAATAGATGGAAAGCATAGGGCTGTATTGGCAGGAGATGTGACCAAGGGGCTTAAGACTCAACTCTCAGAGATCCTGCACCAAATTCTAAGGCATTGGCAATTTCCGTTGCAGGCAGAAAAGCCGCCGCAGGCATGTTAAAGGCAAGCAACCCTTCCGTGATCCAGGCCCAAGGATCCTGGGAAACTCCAGGACCGTGATGCCTATCCACTCCCCTCAGAGTGATCGATGTCTTTGAGCTTCCAGGAACGGTGGAGAGGGTCCAAGTAAGCGGAGATCCCGACACTGTGGCCACGTCAAAAGCCCTCAGGTGGTTCCCCCAAAAGGTCTACTCGCCTCGCTATGGACCAGGTGCAAGTTTGCATGCTCCCTGTGCCCAAGGCCCCTTCAATCTTAGGGCTGATCGCTTCGCCCACGAGCAAGAGTGAATTCACATGCCAAGAAAAAATGAAAGGGCCCTACTTCTTCCTTCAAATCAAGTTGTTATTGTTCAGATGCATTATTAATGATCAGGGCTGCAATCATTTATAACACGGTCATCACAAAAGCAGCTGTTACCATTTACACATGGCTCTCTGTGAGTATGTTATTAAGGTAATATTTTACCATGCATGCGACTTGCTCAGGGGCTGCATGCCTGATGGCTGGCTTGAACAGAGCCCCCACTCCCTTCTCAGAAGTAATCACTCGTGCCTTGGCTTCGCAGACACGCCAAATGGCAGGGAAGGCAAGGCGGGCAAAGGAGATGAAAACACGGAGCCGTGAAAAAAGGAAGCAGAGACACAGGCGATATTTTTCCCCATCCTTTTTTTCCCCTTTCTTTCTCCCCAGCCCCTCACCCCCACCCATTTTAATGAAAAATAAAAATGCAGAAAACCTCAGGAGCCTCGTAACTTTCCCATTTTTATTTAAAAATAAACCTGCTGCCACTGCTCCTCTCCATGGAGTGCAAGTTCCAACCCCACAGCCTAATATTTTAACACGAGAAAGGAAATGGTCTAAAGAGAACAAATAAATCAGCCCACGTCTACGAAAGGAGGAGGGCATTTGCCAAAAAAAAAAAAAGGGAGGATTTGGCAGCCAGCGCAGTCCTTCGCAGACCCCTCCCTGAGCCAGGCTTAAGAAGCACAGGTGGCCAAGTGTCCCTGGGCCCTCGGAACCTCATGGCCGGCAAGGAAGCTCAGGGATTGGTGGGGCCGGGGGACTGATACAGTCATTCCCCGTGTCTTGACTCTTCTTGCCCATCTCTAGAAAGCAGAGAGGACAAAGAGAGCCTGCAGTCACAAACACCAGACATGGCCCCTTCCTTTCCCCAGCCTGGTCAGCCTTCTGAATGTTTCTTCACAGAGAGCATAAAACAAAAAGTTAAAAATGCACTGCCATCGAGTCAGTTCTGACTCATAGCAATCCAATAGGACAGGGTAGAGCTGCCCCAGTGAGTTTCTGAGACTGTCACTCTGTACAGGAGTAGAAAGTCTCATCTTTCTCCCTCCGAGTGACTGGTGGTTCCTAACTGCTGACCTTGAAGTTAGTGGCCCAACCACTATGCCACCAGGGCTCCTACCAGTAGCACGGACCGTGGAAGTTTGCAGCAAGAGGGCCGGGCGCACTTGCAGCGACTCGCTGTGAATAGACTTCAAAATTCAAGAAGGGACTTGCTACAGAGGGTGGGAAATCTCTTTCCGGGGGAGTTAGACAAATGGAGACTATTTGACCCTGGCGAGAAGGACGAGTGGGTGTTCTAGAGGCAGAACAGAGATGGGAGGGTATGGAAAGGGGTGGAGGCCTTAAAAAAGGAGGCTGTGTTTAGGGAACACTGAGAATTTGCATGTATTCACATATTCAGATGGAAAGCATAGGGTGGTATTGGCAGGAGATGTGACCAAGGGTTTAAGACTCAACTCTTCAAAGATCCTGCACAAAATTCTAAGGCATTTGTAATTTCTTGGTTTTAAGGGGAAAATATCAGTTGCTTTGAGTCAATTCTGCCTCATAGCCACCTTGGGTGTATGAGACAGATCTGTCCTCCAGAGGATATCATGGCTGATTGTGAAAGTAGATCACAGGCCTTTCTGAGGGGCCTCTGCATGGACTCACATTTCCAACTTGTTGGCAACCAAACACATTGACTGCTTGTGCCACCCAAGAACTCAACAGGGCCTAGCCATAACAAATTGGCATCCGAGAGGGTAAACTTTCCCACAGTTCCCCCCAGAGAATTATAGTATTTTAGGAGCCTCTGAGGAATGGCCATCAACGTGGATGATGGAGTGAGTAACAAATGAGAAGTTTAGAGAAGAAAAACCACCGGTCACTCACAGCACAGAGTCCTCGGAGGTCGGCATGATTCCAAGCACTGGGCATGTACTAGGGGAATCAGACCTCCTGGTGGAGGACTTACTCCACTTCTCAGGCGCAAAGGGAAACCAAGGGAGCGTTTCAACCAGGGAGAGGGCACCTCCAGCTCTTGAGTTTTGAAAAGCCCTCTGTGAACAGACTCAAAAGGCCAACAGGAGTGTGGCGAGGGAGGAAGCTGATGGGCCTTGGCCTGGCATCATGGCAGAGAATAAAGAAAGGGTAAGGGGGAATTCAGAAATAATTGTTGTTGTTAGGCACTGTTGAGTCAGTTCCAACTCATAGCAAAACGACTCACAACAGAAGAAAGCACTGCCCGATCGATCCTCACCATCCTCACCATCGTTCTTGTCGTTGAGCCCGCCGTTGGAGTCATGGTGTCAATCTGCTTCATGGTGGGTTTTCTTCTTTGACATTGACAGTTCTTACAGGACCTAGCTTGACATCCTTCTCCAGGGAGTGGTCCCTTTTGAAAAAATGTCCAAAGTATAAGTGGTGAATCTCACCATCCTCACTCTAAGGAGCATCCTGGCTGCATTTTGTCCAAAACGCTTTGACCTTTTCTTCTGAGAGTCTGTGCTATATTGAGTGTACTTCAACAACGCCATGATTTAAATGCATCAGCTCTTCATCAATGGTCCAGCTTTCACATGCAGGTGTTGTGGTGGAGGCTGAGTGTCCTCGAATCAGTTCTGACTCATGGTGACCTTATATACAACAGAAAGAAATGCTGCCTGGCCTTGTGCCATGCTCACGAATGTTCCCATGCTTGAGCCCATTGATGCAGTGAGGGTCTTCCTCTTTTTTGTTGCCCCTCTACTTTGCCCCCTACAGTAGAGGGGACATGCATAGCAGTTGGAAAATATGGATGTGGTGATAGAAAAGAAGCCAGAGATTGCGAGAAAGAATTTTGCAAGACCAATGACTTGTTAATAGCAAATACCTTTTTTCAACAACTCAAACTTGGACTATGCACATGGATTTCCCTAGATGGAATATAGAAAAATCAAACTGACAATAGCCATGGGAAGACACGATGGAGAAGCTCAATGTCAGCAGCTAACATCAGGGCAGAGGCTGACTGTGGAACAGACCATCAGTTGTTCATATGTGAAGTTGAAAATAAAGCTGAAGAAAATTGAAACGAGTCCATCAGAGCCAAAATACAATCTTGAGTCCATCCTACCAGAATTTCAAGAACATTGTACGGACAGACTTGACACATGAAAGACTAACAACAGAAGACCTGACGAGCCGTGGGAGGACATCAAGAAGATCATCCACAAAGAAAACTAAAGGTCATTTAAAAGACAGGACAGAAAAGATCAAACGCTGAAGCTTGCTCTTCATCATAGAGAGTAGCGAAAGCAAATGGAAGAAATAATGAAGCCAAAGACCCAAACAGAGCACTTCAGAGGGCGGCTGCAGAAGACAGAGTCAAATATTATAATGAACTGTGCAAACACCTAGAAGTAGAACACCAAAAGTGAAGCCCATAATCAGCATATCTTAAACTGAAAGAACTCAAGAACATTTCAAACCTCAAGTTACAATATGGAAAGATTCTATGGGCAAGCCATTGAATGATGCAGGATGCATCCAAAGAAGATGGAAATACTACACAGAGTCAATGTAAAAAAGAACTAGTCGACTGTGTTAGTCTGGGTACTTTAGCGAAACAAATCCACAGAAACTCATGTATAAGACAGAGTTTTATATAAAGGTTAAGTGCACATCAAGAAAACATCCCAACCCAGTGCTGCTAAGCCCATATGTCCAACACCAATCCAAAAAGTCCTCCTCCATCTCACAAAACAGACGCAATGATGCCGACTGCAGGAGGAAAACTGAGTCAGTGAATGTGTAAGCATCTCAGCACTGGCAGGGATCTCCACATGGCTGCTCCAGCACTCAGGGCTGCATCAGGGTAGGTCCATGCGGCTTCTGCTCAGGGATATCTTACAGCAAGTGAGCCTTGCCAGCTGAAGCAGGGAACTGGCTAAGGCAGCTGTACCCTGGTCCAACCTTCACAAAGCAAGAGATCCGAGAACTGTAAAGGCAAGGCCCCCTGAGCCATTTATCTCTCTGTCCTTCAATTAACCCCACATGTGTTTATCAGCCAGGTTGGCACAATAAACATTAACAATCACATCGACATTCAATCATTTCAAGAGGTAGCATAAGATCAAGAACCAATGGTACTGAAGGAAGAAGTTCTAGTTGCACTGAAAGCATTGGTCAAAAACAAGACACCAAAAACTAATGGAACACCAGTGCAAATGTTTCAACAACTTGATAAAGCACTGGAAGTCCTTACTTGTCTATGCCAGGAAATTTGAAACACAGCTATTTCATCGACTAACTGGAAGAGATCTATATCTGTACCCATTCAAAGAAAAGTGACCCAACAGAATGCTCAAACTATAGAACAATATCACTGACACCACAACCAAGTAAAATTCTGCTGAACATTATCCAACAATGGTTGCAGCAGTATATTGACAGGAAACTGCCAGAGGTTCAAGCCAGATTCAGAACAGAACTTGACCTAAGGGCTATCATTAATGATGTCAGATGGATCTTGGCTGAAAGCAGAGAATACCAGAAAGATGTTTCCTGTGTGTTATTGACTATGCAAAAGCAATCAACTGTGTGGAGCATAACAAACTATGGATGACCTAGAGAAGAATGGGAATATCAGAACACTGCATTGTGCTCATTGGAAATGGTCTGTGCTCTTAGTGGTCCATGGTACTTTCAATACTCTCCAGCATCACAATTCACATACATATGAGGTGACTGAAAATACCATGGGGTCAGAGGCAGCTTAGTCCTCGAAGTAATATGGTTGGTTTTCAATACTTTAAAGAGGTCTGGTACAGCAGATTTATTTAATGCATGTGAGGTGATTAAAAATACCATGGTTTAGGTCCAAAACCAAACTCACTGCCATTGAGTCGATGCCAACTGATAGTATCCTTATAGGACAGGGTAGAATCGTGTCTGTGAGTTTCTGAGACTGTTTCCAAGTTTCTGAGACTCTGTATTGGAGTATAAAGCCTTCTTTCTCGCACAGAGCAACTGGTGATTTCAAACTGCTGCTTTTATGGTTAACAGCCCGTTGAGTAACCACTATGTCGCCAGGGCTCCTTTGGCATTGATCAAATGCACCTTAATCTTCAAAATGACGGCCTTACTCTTGAACATTTGAAAGACATAATTACAGTGCATTTGCCCAATTCAATACATTATCTGATTTCTTGACTGCTGCTTCCATGCTCATTGATTGTGGATCCACATAAAATGAAATCCTTCACAAGTCTAATCTTTCTTCTATTCATCATAATGTTGCTAATTGACCTAGTTGTGAAGATTTTTCTTCTTTTTTTTATGTTGAGATGTAACCCATATTGAAAGCTCTGATCTTTGCTCTCAAGCCCTCTTTACTTTCAGGAAGTAAGGTTTTTAAGGAGTTTTCTTCCAATGTTGATGTCATGTTCTTCTCCTCGGATATTCCAGCTTCTTGGACTATTTGCTCAGCATACAGGTTGAATAAATTTAGTAAAATGATAAACACTGAGGTACAACTGTTCTGATTTTAAACCATCCAGTATTCCCTTGTTCTGTTCATATGGCTGCCTTCTCTTTTGTATACAAGTTCCACATGAGCACACTTAAATGTTCTGAAATTATCATTCTTTGAAATATCACTCATAATTTGTAAGGATCCACACAGTCAAATATATTTGCATAATCAATAAAGCACAAACAAACATCTTTCTGGTATTCTCTGCTTTTAGCCAAAATCTATCTGACATCAGCAATGATATCCCTCATTCTACATCCTCTTCTGAATATAATTTTCATTTCTGGCAGCTCTCTGTCAATGTACTGCTGCAACCACATTTAAATTATCTTCAACAAAATCTTCCCTGCTGTGATATTACTGATACTGTTCAATAATTTCTGCATTCCGTTGTGTCACCTTTCTTTGGGAAGGGCAAGAATATGGATCTCTTCCCTTAGCTGATCAGGTAGCTCTCTTCCAAATTTCTTGGCATAGACTAGTGTGTGCTTCCAGTGCTGCATCGGTTTGTCAAAACATTTAAATTGGTGTCCCATCAATTCCTGGAGCCTGGTTGGGTGGTTTTGGTTTTGTTTGTTTGTTTGTTTGTTTGTTTGTTTGTTTGCCATTGCCTTCAGTACAACTTGGATTTCTCTCTTCAATATCACTGGCTCATTCCTTCTATCTTCCTTTGATGCTAACAGATAGAATTCTTCAATGTTACAACTCGAGGCTTGGTTTTTTTTACAGTATTTGTAATACGAGAGATGCTGAGTGTGTTCCCTTTTGGTTTTCTAACTTCAAGTCTTTGCGCATTTCATTATAATCGTTGACTTTGCTTTCTTGTGCCGCCCTTTGAAATCTGCTCAGCTCTTTCAGTTAATCATTTCTCTTTTTCATTCGAATTATTCTATGTTCAAAAGCAAGTTCCAGAGTCTCTTCTGACACCCATTTTGGACTTTTCTATCTTTTCTGCCTTCTTAATGACTTTTTGCTTTCTTCATGTATGAAATGTTTAGGTCATCTGACAACTTGTTTGGTTTTTGATTATTATATCTGTTCTTGAAATGATCTCTAAATTTAGGTGGAATGTGTTTAAGGTCATGTGTTAGACAGGGTTCTCTAGAGAAACAAAAGCAAGACACTTGTGACAATATATATATATTTGGATAGATATATACAGCACAAAGGACTATAACAGCTAATTAGTGCACACAGCAGTACAGAGGGCTCAGTTCAACTCACTTCTGTGAAATAGTTAATATAGTGGAAGTCCTTCAACTCACAAGGGCTGCTGGGTCTTAAGTCAAGGAAGCAGACAGATGAGTCTTCCATAGAGCAATGCAGGCAGTCTAGCCACAGGCAGCAAACAGCAGGGCAGGTCACCAACAGTCAGCTAGATGACAGAATCTGACAGTCCCCAGCTCAAGTGATATATACACTGGCAGTGTGGCGAAGCAGGTCTCAAAGGAACCTCAAGCTCTAGTGACACAGTCCACAGTTTGGGTGTCCCACAGGTGGTACAGCCCACAAGTTGAGGCAGAGAAGTAGCTAAGGCAGCCGCACACTGGTCCAATGACCAGAGACTAAGAGAGAGACAGGGGGTGCTTGCTGAGCCATTTATCTCTTTGCCCTCCAATCAAACTGCGACCTTATTAATCCCACATTTTCTTATTGGCCACGTTGGCACAACAAACCTACCTATCACAGTCATAGTTTGGCTCTTGTAAATTTGTTTTAACATTCTTCTTCTTCACATTGATATTAAACTTCTCCATCATCTCTTTTCACAAATGCCATCAGTTCTATTCCTGTGTATTCAATTTCCAATCTGGCAAATTGCATGAATAAAGTCATTATCTATGTTGTGGAAAAAAGATATTTTCAATGACTATGTCACTGTTCTTGTGAAATTCTATCATGGGATGTCTGGAGTAATTTCTATCATCCTGGCCAAATTTTCCAACTGCTGCTCCTTTTTCTGTATTTCCAACTTTCCTATCCCAATCACCAGTAATTATCAATGTCTCTGGATTGCATGTCTGATCAATTTTAGGATGAAGACATTGGTAAAATTCTTCAATTTCCTCATCTTTGGCATTAGATGATTAAGATATGCTCCAAAGTTAATCTCATCCACATGACTGACTTAAATGTGAATAATAGTCATATCAACTGATCTTCCTTGTAGATATATGAGTATTATCCCATCACTGACAGTGCTGTAATTTGGAATAGATTTTGAAAAGTTTTTTTTTTAATGAGGAATTCAACACCATTCCTCTTCAAGTTGCCCTTCCCAGCATAGTAGACTATGTGATTGTCTGATTCAAAATGGCCAATACCAAAAAATACCCCACAAAACCCTCACTGCCATGGAGTTAATTCGGACTCATAGGGACCCTGTAGGACAGAATACAACTGAGTTAGTTAAAGTTTATTGTGCCAACCTGGCCAATAAACACATGTGAAGTTAATTGAAGGGCAGAGAGATAAATGGCTTGGTGAGCCTCCCCTTTCTAGTTCTCGGGTCTCTTGCTTTCTGATGGTCGGACCAGGGTGCAGCTGCCTTAGCCAGTTCTCTGCTTCAGCTGGCAAGGCTCACTTGCTGCAAGACATCCCCAAGGAGAAGTCACATGGACCTACCTTGATGCAGCCCTGGGTGCTGGAACAGCCATGTGGAGACCCCTGCCAGCGCTGAGATGCTTACACGTTCACTGACTTGGCTTTCCTCCTGCAGTCGGCCTCATAGTGTGTGTTTTGTGAGATGGAAGAGGACTTTCTGGATTGGTGTCGGACAGATGGGCTAATGTTGGATTTGTGAGCTTGGGCAGCACTGGGTTGGGATGTTTTCTTGTTGTGCACTTACCCTTTATATAAAACTCTCTTATACATGAGTTTCTGAGGATTTGTTTCTCGAAAGTACCTGGACTAACACAACAACTGTAGCTCTTTACGGAGTAGAAAGCCAAGTCTTTCTCCCAAGAACTGCTGACCTTGTGGTTAGCAGCCCAACTCATAACCACTGTGCTGCCAGGAATCCTGAGAGTCTATATGAAGTAATTAGGAAGTGAAATTAGCAAAGCCTTTTTGATCAATTGGACAAGGGTGCAGAGAGGGTGGAGCCCTCGAGTCTCTAGCTTGTGTGAACAAAAGCTTTCTGTACCTGAAGCAACAGTCGAGGGAGGGAGTTCTGTCTGAGGATGGAAAGAATGAATGTAGATATGCAGACTCTACTGAGGAGCTCTAGACTGGAGACAGGTGAGCATGCCATTGCCACTGCCAGGTAGGCCATATCCGAAGTCCGTCACATGGATGAGATTAACTTTGGGGAGGAGCTTAGCCATCTCAGGTTGTTGAGCCGAAAGACCACTGAAGGGTGGCTTGAATGAACAAACGTGTGGTCCTTCACAATTCAAGGGGCTGAAAGTCCGCATTCGGTTCTCTGGTTCTTGGGAATGTCTTTTCTCTGTGGTGACTCTAGAGGAAGGTCCTTATCATTCTTCTTCTCTGGGCCCTAGGAGCTTTTGAGCCCAGGGTCCCTGAATCCAAAGGATGCCCTCTACTCCCAGACCTCCTTCCTCTTTCTTTGCTAGTTACTCTCTCCTTCTTAGCCTTGTTAGATAAAAGGTTCTGTAGGCCACAACCCAGGGAAACTCACTTGACATCAGACCAGAGCAGTGACCTGAGTAAGGATGTCCCAACCCCTCCTAAATTCCTCCAACTGATTGGCTGCTCACATCAGATAGCATCATAGGGGATAGTGACAATATTGCATAACTGCCAAACCACTGAGAATCAAGGCCCAGCCAAGTTGACACCTATTTTATGGGGACACAATTCCATCCATGCCAGGGAGAATGCAGAGCAAGAAAAACATAAGGGTCTTGGGTGAAGTCGTAAGGAATCCCAATGTGCAAAGGTTGTGTAGCAGAGAAGGATGAACATGCAAAGGAGACTGGAAAGAAACCTACACAGAAAGAGTTCTTCCAGAGAGTACAGGATCACAGAGATGAGAGGAGAAGAGTATTTCAAAATTAGAAAGGAGTCAAGAAGGTTGAATCCCCCTGAAGTTCAAGGGAAATGAGGAATGAAAAATGACGACTCCCTATACCAGCCCAAATTCTCACCCAAGTCATGATTGTACCTGTTGGTATGGGAACTAAAGGAACAAAGCCCCTAGCACAGGGACAAGCACATAGTATGCCTTCAGTAATGCTGGCTAAGGTCAATAGTTAAGTCCCTGCGCGGTGCCAACAACCAACAGGCTCAGCTGCTAAGCCCGAGGTTGCCATGCGGAGCTAGAAGTCCAGCCTGCGGTGCTGCGGAAGACGGAACTGGTGGTCAATTTCCAGTAAATCAGCCAGTGAAAACCCTATGGGTCCCATCCTCACAACTTGGGGATTTGACACAAAGGTCAGAACCGATTCCACAGCAACTGGTCATTGTTAATAGCAATCAGTTGGTAAACACCAAGGTCATTCTTTGCTTTGAATGATAAAACTCGAATAATCTTCCATACTCTTGGAGCAAGAAAATGGAGATATCGGTTATCATTAGAACAGAGGAGCCCTAAGATTAAACTCAATGAAATCCCGACAAGACCTGTAAAATACCCATAAAGGCTATTAAAGAGGAGGAGAGGAACCTGGGTCAAGTCAGGACCAAGATGGGCCTCCGTGTATCTGGGACAGGTTTGATGCAACCCTGCTCGAAGGAGGGACACGACCCCAATCACCAGGCAGGCCATTTCTGCTCTGGGTGGCCCTCTAGAGAGGAGAGCCGCCCTGTGCAGGAAAGCCTCCTTATTTCAATAGGCTGGGCAGCCCAGGTTAACATGCACAAAGCCATCCAGCAGAAAGCACCCAGAGGACAAGCACTGAAAAATATGCTTGAAGGGCCAGCTGAGTGGCCAGGATTACTATGTAATGCCCGGCCTCGGGACAGTAATGGGGAGGTATTAGTCATCTCTTTAGACCTCAGCTCCATTATTTTTGCCGGAAATGTGAGAACAGCTCTCACTAATAACATGTGGAATCACTTCCAACTATTTGCCTTTCAAGTCAGCCTCCTCAGGTCGGGTGACATATCTCGTTTAACAGAGGGTGCCATTAGAGGGAAGATTTAGCGTGCGGCTAAAAGCATTTGTAGCGGGAGCTGTGGGTGGGTTCCTTTTTAAGCTTCTGTGGCTGGTAACTTGCGTCTCTTCCCTCCGTGCTGTTGGGTTTTGTTATTTAAGCCTTTTTCTTTCTTGAAGGAGGTTGGTCATTAACTCTCCCTTGCCCAGAGCATCCCCCCACACGGATGGAGCCGGTCAAGAGCTGAATCAGAAATCTCTCGTGGTCATACCAAAGACTCATGAGTGTCAGCAGGCTGCCATGATCACCGCAGGCATCTTATAATCTTCACGTAGCTGTTCCCCGTCCTGCTCCGTGACCTGAGGACTGGCGACTCCTTGAGCAAATGTCTTGCGGAAATGACTAGAGCCTTGCAAACAGAACTACAAGTCTACTGGCCCACGGAATTTGTATATCTGGTTATTGTTGGGAGCCGGTGGCCATTAAGGCCTTAGCCTCAGCCACGGAGCCGAACTTGGCTGCTTCCTGGTTGTTAAGTGTTGTCTTTCATTTGCTAAAACTGTGGGGAACTGGGCCTGCCTAAATTCCTGCCTCTGCGTTCCTAGCGACCTGCTCTGTAGCACGGGGCGGTTGTAAAGTTGACCTTTTCACCCATTGGTTAATAATGCCAGGCGCTCATTGGAGCACGCGCCTTTTTACCTGCAGCTAAATGGTTAACGTTCTTATGCTTCATTAATGCACATGTTGGATTGGATGTTGTGTCGCACACCTTATTAAAATATGCACCTCCCAGTTCCCCTTTTTTATACCCCCAGCTTTGCCCAAATAAATGAGCTTGATCAGAGTTTTGTCTTGCTCCACGTCTCCGTGTCTTCTTTCCATCCAGGTTCGTCTTTCCCTGCAGGGCCTTGCTCGTGCGTCCCGCAGGCCGGGACGCTACAATTATGAAAGGCCTTTTGCGTCTTCCTGTGTCCTTAAGAGGGCTTACAGCCATGCTCTAAGCAACAAGAACAAAACCTGAGGCGCTGGAAGAGGAATTTGTTATTATTATTATTGAAGCTTGTTGTTCTTCTTCTTTGTCAGCTAAGGCCTGACTCTTTTCCTGAAGGCTAGGACCCTACCTGAGCTTCCTAAAGCCCTTACCCTGGTAAGCTTCCCAATACCCAGAGACACAACCTTGCTCATCTCAGATGCTGTATGTGTAAGGCAGAGACAGTAATAACCACCTAGCCAATAACAGGCTATGGTTAAAAGCAGTGAGCACAATATTTTGCACATAGGGGGGTATGATGGTTAAGGTTATACGTGATGTTGGCTAGGCCATAATTCTCAGTAGTTTGGCAATTATGTGATGATGTTATCAACCTCCATTTTGTAATCTGATGTGCACAGCCAATCAGATGAATAGGCAATTTCCTTGAGGAATGGCTTGCATCCATATTTATGGCTGTTAGGGCAAAGGGCACTCCCTCTAGATAGTACATTCAGCCAATCATCTTCTGGTTGCCAGTTCCCGGGATGCGAGGCAGCCAGGCTCCCTTCTGATCTGCAGATTTGGGGATTCACTAGATCCTGCAGCATGTGAGCTGTCAGCCTGTCATCTGACTTACAGACTTGAGGTTTGTCAGCCTCTATAATGACATGAGTCAGGAGCAGACCCCAGCTACACACAGAATAGATATACAGATGGTTTTACTTTTGCTTATCTAGAGAACTCAGACTAAGACATTTGGCACTGAGAACACAATACTATAGAAACAAAATCATGAGTTTTCTAAACGGTTGCTCACGTCTGGCTAGAAGGCACTGACGACTCTTTGTACAGAGGAGATGGCGTGGGGTGGCAATAGAAATATACAAAATAGCCTCACTGATGGATGCAGCATTTGAGGGAGACACAGGTCTGGGTGACTGAATAGCGGATATGCTTCTGCAATGGTAGAAAGAGAAGTATAGGAAGCTGGTTGGTTGGTCCTACTTCCACTAGACAAAGTGATGAGAGAGAAATGAACTTGGGTCTTCAGTGTCACCACTTAAGCATTGCATAAAAGACTTGAAAGTTGCCACTTGTAGCCCAAAAGAAAGCCTTATCTTTGGTAGTAACAGAGATGATATTGCTAAGAAAGCAACTCCGAATCTTAAGACTGGTTGAATTACAACAGCGCTTAAATAAATAAATAGCTCCTAAACCACTGTCGTGAAGTCGATTGTGAACCATAATTACCCCCAAATGGTTTCCGACACTGTAAATCTTTACAGAAGCACCCTCATCTTTCTCTCATGGAGTAGCTGCTGTGTTTGAACTGCTGGCCTTGTGGTTAGCAGCCCAGCACCTCACCCATTGTGCCACTAGGACTCCTTGACATGGTGCTAGAGAGTAGAAAATAAATCTGACAAAAATACCAATGTCTTCTACGTCAGTGAAATTTCTAGGAGTCCAGTGTTGTGGAGCATGTTGAGAGAGTCTCTCTAGAGTAAGGGATATGTTATTACATCTGGCCCCTCTTACAATTAAAAAGGGGGTACAATGCTTCATGGACTTGTTTGGATTTTGGAGATAACAGATCCCTCGTTTGGCTGGGTTGGTCCAGCATATTTACCAAGTGACTCAAAATGCTGCTTGTTTTGAGTGGGACCCCAAACCAGAGAAGGGTTCTGCAGCAGGTTAAGGCTGCCATGCTAGCTGCTCTGTCACTTAAGCCATGCCATCCAGCTTATCCAACCATTCTCGAATTGTCAGTGGCAGACAGAGGTGCTGCATGAATACATCCTTATAGAAACAGCAGCACAAGGCTGATCCCTATGAAGGTTAACTATGTCTCACATTTTTCCAAACTGTTGTACCCAGTCATGATCTTTGACCTCAATTATTAGGCCCCCTCTCAGTACACTCCCTCCTATCTGAGGGCGCTGTAATTTGCCACCACAGCCCACAGAACTCAAGAACCATCAAGGAAATGGCTCACATGGTTGTACAGGCTGTCAAGTCCCAAATCCGTGGGCCAGGCATCAATCTGGAGGATTCTCCTCACTCACGTGGTCACAGAGTTTGATGAGCCCAAATCAGCAGGTCAGACAATAGACTGCTGATTCACAAGACTGCAGAAGCTGGCAAATCAGAACAGCAGGCTGCTATTGCAGGAACGTCACGGAAATGCCTCATGCAGTTTTAGGAGACTCGTAAGTCCCAACATTGTGGGTCAAGTATTAGTCTTAAGACGACTCCTGATCCATATGGCTGCAGGGCAGATGAACCCAAATCGGCACTTCAGACAACAGGCTGCGAGCTCACTCAGCTGTGGAAGCCAGTGAATCAGAGTTAGAAAGTTGGGCATGAATAGTAACACTCCATAATTGAATCGAAGTGGTATATACAAGAGCAGAACCTGAAATAAGTTGCCCATGGTTCCCACTCCTTTCATATTACCTTGCCTTTCCCTGTCTGCACCTAGGACATCATGGAGAATTCCTTATTCTTCCTAAGTTAACTTGGAAAGAAACATCCCATGCCTTGTTTATAGACAGTAGTGTGTGATATGCAGGTACTGCTCAGAAGTGATCAATAATAATATCACTGCAGCCCCTTCTGTGACCTCCCTGAAAATCAGTAATGAAAATGAATCCTTCCAATAGGAGGAATTTTGAGCAGTGCTCCTGGTTGTTCCTTTTGCCTGGAAGGAGACATGGCCAGATACCTGATTGCATACTGATTCATGGGGCTGTGGCCACTGGTTTAGCTGCATAGGAAGGAACTTGAAAGGAACGTAACTGAAAAATTAATGACAAGAAGGAATCAGGAAGAGACATGTGGATAGACTTTTCTGAACGAGCCAAAGAAGTGAAGATATTTGGATCTCATATGAATGCTCACCAATGACCTTGGGAAAGGAAGATTTTAACAGTCAAATGGATAAGATGATCAGTTCTGTGAAAACCAGTCATCCTCTTCCCCCAATCATTCCTGCCATTGCCCAATGGGCTCATGCACAAAGTGGCCATGGTGACAGGAATGGAAGTTATGCATGGGCTCAACAGCATGGACTTTCACTCACCAAGGTCAATTCGGCTACAGCCAAGCAAGTGCCCATCTGCCAACAGCAGAGACCCACTGTGTCCATGGTATGAAATATTTCTTAGAGTGACAAACCAGCAACCTGTTGGCAGGTAGATTACATTGGACCACTTCCATCATGAAAAGGGCAGCATTTTGTTTTCAATGTTTTAGATACTTACTCTAAATATGGGGTTACTTTTCCCTGCCTACAATGCTTCTACCCCAACTATGATCCATTCGCTTTCAAAATGCCTTATCCACCACGATGGTATTACACAGCATTACCTCAGGCCAATGAGCTAACTTCATAGAAAAGGAGATGTGCACTGGCTTATGCTTAGGGTATCCAATGACCTTATGATATTCCCCATCATCCTGAATCAGTTGGCTTGATAGAATAGTGGAATGGACTTCTAAATAGATGAGTATGATGCCAGCTAAGTGACAAAACTTTTCAACATTGTAGCAATGCTCTCCAAGAGGCTGTACATGTTCCTACCCAGAGTCCATTACATGATGCTATAAGTGTGGCACCACTCACCATAACCCCTTGTCTTAGTCTGGGTAGACTAGAGAAACAAATCCATGGACACACATATGGGTATAAGAAAGAGATTTATATACAAGAGCAATTGAGCATTGAGAAAACATCCCAGCCCAGTCCAGATCAAGTCCCTAAGTCCAATATTAGCCCCTATATCCGGTACCAATCTATAAAGTCCTCTTCAGACTCACGAAACACAGAAGATCACAGGCCAGTGGGTAGAAAGTCTTTGGATCGAGTGGCATTAGAAACACCTCAGTGCTGGCAGGGGTCTCGGCATCAGGGTGGGTCCATGTGTCTTGTCAGCTGCTATGTCTCCCAGGGTGTGAGCAAAGAGTCTCCCACCTCCCATAAGGAAAATACCAGATCTCCCAGAATTCTCAGGAGAAAGCCATGCCTACAAAGAGGCCTCATTGGCTATGATCTGATTGACAGGTTACACTCCACCCCTACATTCTTAACCCTCAAATTGACAAATGATTATGTAACTACCACACCCCTAGTGATCCATTAGCGAATTTTTACTTCCTGTCCCCACAACCCTATGCTCTATAGGTCTAGAAGTTTTAGTTCCAATGGTAGGAGTGTTGTGTCTGGTAAGCAGATAGCCTCCTCTGTCACCTGTATAATGGCTAGTTGGTTTGAGCTGCCAACCTTATGGTTAGCAGTCCAATGCTTCCCTGACAGCACCGCCACAGTTCCCTATGTGTACAGGTCTAGTAAAGCAAGGACGAGATGCTCCTTGTTTTATTTTTGCTAGTAAATTTATTTATGCTAATAATCATAGCCCTCACTTCTGCAATTAGACGTGTGGTCATAGCTACTTTCTTCCACCTTCGGTTCCAAATGTCCTTTTCTTCAGCAAGCACCTCAGGGAGTCGTGGTTCTTTGCCTGGTGCAACGACCCTACCTTTCATTCCTAAAGGGTCTGAGCCATTGAGAGTCATGTTTGAATTAAGTGGCTGCTGTTTTCCATTGACTTTAATCATAGGGCATGGTAGTACTAAACAATGTCCTAAATTTCCTATATTCCAGATATGCTTTTCTTTACCTCCATTATGCAATAAAGGCTACAGAAATCCTGTATAGGGTCACTGTGAGTCAGAATAGACTCGATGGTAATGGGTGTGTTTCTTTGTTGTATATGTAATAGAATAGAGTTTTTCACATATAACACACTCATGTAAATCTACACGTGTAACATGCATAGTGTTCACTGAAAACTTACTGTACTCTGGACAATCAGCTCAGATAGAGCAGACCACAGAGCATCAGGAAGCCAACAAGGAGTTGCTCGGTAACCTGGAATGGGGAGAGAAAATGACAAGAGACAAGGCCAATATCTCCTCCGTGAGGCTGGAGCTCTGGATCTGGAGAGCTACATAGAAAACTAAGGCAGAATCCCAGTGGTGCGAATGGGGATGTTGTTATGGTTAAGATAAGGGTGCCAGGGCAGTGTGTATGACTAACATGTGCATCTACTAACAGAAAGATTGGAGATGTAGGTCACCCAGAAGCACTTCAGAAGAAAGGGCTGGTGACGTACTTCTGTACAATCAGCCTTTGAAAATCATATGGAGGACAGTTGTACTCTGATGAATTGGGGTTTGTTGTACTCCATGAATTGGGGTTTCATCATTTTCAACTGGGTGATGGGTAGGATGTTAAGACCACAGACTGCTGGGTCTTGAATCTCTAGGAGGCCATTCTGCCTCCTGGTACTCGCCTCTCCTGGTCTGGTTAAGGGACGACTGAGCTTTCAGAAAAGGCCTCATTTGGTTGTGCCCTGCCCTGCAAGGCTGGTGAAGCAGAAATGGACAGGCTGGGGCACGTGAGAAGAATTTCTTGGCAGACTCCCCACCTAAGTGTCTGGGGCCAAGGGAGGAACGACTGCCAACACCATCTGACCTCACGGATCCCCCTAGTCAACAAGCAACAAAAACGGGAGACTCCGGAGGCTCCCTGGGCTATGGAGAAAGCTCTGCAAACAACACTCAGTTTTAAGGGGTTAAGCTACAGCCCCTCCTCCCCTGACCCGAGGAGGCAGTGGCCCTCCTCTGAAGGGCAGAGGCAGCAAGTGGGCTGGGACTAAAGGCAAGGCGAGGCTGCCGGCCTGAGATTAGTTTAGCAGCAGCTCCAAAGAGCGGCCCTTCAATCGCCTCCTCCGGATTGTCTGAGCCCTGAAAAGCACTGACTGCCTCCCACCAGGCCAGCTAATGGGGCTGAGCTGTTGGGGCCACGGCCTCTGTCTACCAGCTGACGGTTTGCAGCTCTGAGTCGCACTTCCTCAGCAACCAGGAAGACCAAGGGCCCTGCTGGCTTCTGTGGATCAAGCGCTCGCATGTTTTCTCAGGGCCTACTATGTGCATAGCATCGTCCTC
>NW_022111363.1:6122310-6124686 GCF_000313985.2 Echinops telfairi
GTAGTACTAACAACGGGTGGGTCTGGCCCCCTCACCCCACCCCCCACTCCCACCCCACCCCACCCGCAATTTAATTTAATATTACACCTCCTCATGCTCTTGCCTGTTTTCTCCACACCTACTGTGTGCGCGGCATTGCCAAAATCCTCGTACACTCTTTCCAGCTCAGCCTTTGGCCAGTCTATAATTTGGAGTGCAGTGTGGATGTCCGGAGAGACCAGGTCCTGGAGAGGGCGATCATGCTTGGTGAAGTGGAGAGGCATGCACAAAGAAGAAGGTCCCCAACAAGAGGGATTGGCACAGTGGCTGCAACCAGGGGCTCCGGCCTAAGGACAGTAGTGAGAATGGCTCAAGACGTGGCAGTGTTTGGCCCTGCTGTACAGAGGGTCACTGTGGGCTGGACAGACTTGACGATGGCACCTAACAGCAGCAACATGGATGCATATGGCGAGTGCTAGGCCTGGGGACACCCAGCATGTGATGGGTGACAGAGGAGTCAAGAAGAGAGTAGAGGAAGCCAAACCAATCCCTCTGCCAGAGAGTCCATTGCAATTCATAGGGACCCTATGTCCGGTGAGCAGACAGCCTCATCTTTCGTCAGGGTAGCGGCTGGTGGGTTTGAACTGCCATTGATTAGCAGCCCAACTCTTAAGGGACAGTCCCTCCAGGGCTCCTTAGATGAGACCATAGAAACAAAACAAAGCAAACACACATCAGATCATTGCCATCGAATCCATCTCAACGCCACCCTGTTTCCAAAGTCCCTGAGTTTCCCTACGTTCTAGAACAGAAATACCCATCCCGGCGAACACACACGTGGAGAGTTAAACTCACTCGGGGTCAGATTGAAAGGCACCATTTGCTGGAGATCAGGGCCGGGCCCAGCTTGCCCGGCTCTGAATTTCTGGTAAGAAAGGGCTCGGTTTCCAGGTCATCCACCCCCCCTACCCCCCGCCCCCCCCACGGTAGGACCCCCTGCAGCCCTTTTGAGGCCTGGGAGGGGCTGGGGACTAGCCAGCCAGCCTGGCGGCCAAGGACAGCCATGTAGGTGTGAGCAGGCATGGCTCCGAGCACCCAGGTTGTCCCTGGGCTTCCCAGAGGGAGGGGAAGGCGCACCGGGAAAAGAACGGGAGAAGCCAGACCAACAGAGGCCTTCGGTTCTTCCCCAATGGACCTGCGGCCCCGTCGCTGTTTCTCCGCAGCCGCTGCAGCTCCAGCCGGCTCCGGGCCTGCCCCCACTGCCGGGGACCGTTACCGCCAGACAGCGGCGGCTCTCGGGCCCGGTCCTTCCCTTGTCCTGGGCACTGGGCGAGGCCGCCATCTATTTCTGTGCCTTCCGTGGAGGGGAGTGTGGGGGGTGGGGTGGGGTGGGGGGCGCACCAGGAGCGCCCATCCCACCCCTGCCTCGCCAACGCACGCCGCCCTCCCCCAGCGCTGGGGGTCTGCGGCCCTCCGAACCGAACGCCAACCCAGGCCCGGAGGGGAGCGGTGGCGCGTGGCGGGCCGGCGGGGACGCAGGGGCGGAGGCGAGGCTGGCCCCAGCCAGCAGCTTAGCTGCTCCGACAGAGAAAGTCAGCGAGGCGGGGAGAGCGCCTGCACACCGAGGGAGCGCGCAGAAGCGACCTTCCAGCCGTGTGCTCGCGTGTCCCCACCCACCACGAGGACTGTTCAGTGGCTTGGGCCACCTATCCCTGCCACCCCACCCCCACGCCCTAAAAGACAGCAGATCTATGAGAACTGAAGTTAGAAGGACTGGCTCCCTCCCCACCCTCCAGCTGCGGAACCCAGGCGCAGGTAACCCTGCCCCGTGGGCCTTCCTATGGCTTTG
Source organism: Echinops telfairi (assembly GCF_000313985.2). Classification (NCBI taxonomy): domain Eukaryota; kingdom Metazoa; phylum Chordata; class Mammalia; order Afrosoricida; family Tenrecidae; genus Echinops; species Echinops telfairi. The sequence continues at coordinate 6,124,139 of NW_022111363.1, forward strand.
GGCAGCCCCCTCTTCGACCTTCACCTCCAGATCCTGAGGGCTTTGCTTCTTCAGGAAGTGATCACAGTCCAGGGCTGCGGGACTGCCTCCTCTGGACAAGCGTGGACAAGCGGCCTGAGATCTCAAGCAATAGAGAGCGCAGCTTCTAAATCATGCGCAGCTGCCTCCTCCCACCTGATGCCAGATCTCAGCTCCTCTGTGCAGATGAAGCTCCCACCTCCACCAGCATAAGCAAAGACTATCCTTCAGGAAGGACCAAGAGGGACCAAGACATCTTCAACGTCACTGCCTCATGCTTGGGGTCAGTGTCCCAACCTACCAACTCACAGCCCCACACTAACTCCCACATACGAAATTCTCTGGCATTGCTGATGGCACTGTGGATTAGGTAGTTGACTGCTAGCCTCAAGGTCTGAGGTTCAAACCCACCACGTGCTACATCCAAGAAAGATGAGGCTAAACAGCAAGGATTTACATTCTCAGAAGCCCTAAGGAACAGTTCCACTCTGCCCTGCAGGGTCCCCATGAGTGGGAATGGTTCCGTCGCG
>NW_022111363.1:6126084-6128033 GCF_000313985.2 Echinops telfairi
GGCAGTCACCATGTCAATCTGTCTTGTCAGGGGGCTTCCTCTTTCTCTCTGCTCCTCTACTTTACCACGCCTGCTGTCCTTCTCCAGGGACTGGTCTCTCCTGGCAACAGGTCCAAAGTACTCCAGATGCTGTCTCAGCATCCTTGCCTTGAAGGAGACTTCCAGCTGTGCTTCTTCTAAGACAGATTCGTTTGCTCTTTTGGTGGTCCATGGCACTTTCGATATTCTTCCCCAGCGCCGTAGTTCAAGTGCATCAATTCTTCTTCAGTCTTCCTTATTCAACCCCAAGTTTCACATGCATGCGAGGCAACTGAAAATACCCTGGCTTGGGTCAGGCGCACATCAGTCCTCAAAGTGGTATCTTTGTGTTTCAACACTTTAAAGAGGCCTTCTGCAGCACAATGACCCAGTCACTGTGTCCTTTGACCTCTTGACTACTGCTGCCATGAACTTTGATTGTGGGTCCAAACGCAAAAGCCTTGACCATTTCAATTTTTTTTTTCTGTCTATCACGATGCTACCTATTGGTCCAGTTGTGAGGAATTGGTCTTCCTGACCTGGAGTTGACATCCATATTGAAGGCTGCACTCCCTGATCTTCTTCGACAAGAGCTTCAAGCCGTCCTCACTTTTAGTAAGCGAGGTTGTGTCATCTGCTTGTCACAGGTTGTTAATAAACTCCCCTCCGATCCCGATGCCGCATCCGTCTTCGGATAATCCAGCTTCTCTGATAATGTGCTCCGTACACAGATTGAGTAAGGTGAAAGGCTACAACCCTGACACACGTCTTTCCTGACTGTAGACTGTGCAGCCTTCCCTTGCTCTGTTCACATAACTGCCTTTTGATCTAAGGATCCACTGAGCCGATTTTGTGGCTATTATCTCAATCCAGCTTATGCACCGTCCCCTCATTGAGATCGGCTCACCGCCACATAGCAGCCCATGTTCTGAGTGATCCATAGTGTTTGCATTGCTGATCTTAAGAAGTGGATCACCGCGCCTTGCTTCTCAGTCTGGAAACGCCACTAAAACCAATCCATCAGGTGTGTGTGACCCTTGGGTGTTTAAATATCAATGACATAGCATCTAACATCACAACAAACACTGATAATCAAAAAAACTGACAGGCTGGTGGTGGCCCAGGAATTAGCATCATGATTTATTGTACAGAAATTTGTATTTTAAGCCGGCGTGCACTTATATATTCTTGTACTTTCTTTATTTCCATTTTAATTTCTCTCCATTTTAAGACCCTTCCTTTTAAAATGCAAAGCCTTTCTCTAGACTTCAAATAGGGGGAAGGAGGAATTCTTTTTGTTTCCCCATGAGCCCAGCTGGACCACTGAGTGTTGAGAATGATGAGGGGATCAGAGGATAAGAGGGAGGAACTCAGAGCAAGTGTTTGGGATGTCACAGGTAAGACTCCACTGGAGTACACCATCTCTGAACTCTTTACAACCTCCCTGGAGGAGGGGGTGTTCTTTGCTTAAAGGAGCAGTGAATCTCTTCCCACCCTGAGGAATTTCCCTACAGAGGAAGTAGAGAGCAGTGCCAGCCCCCTCAGCTGCCTTACAACCAGCTCAGCTCAGCTCATCCTCCTCAACCTTTGGCTGAGTCTGTTCAGCGTAGAGAAAGAAGGGGGGCAGGGGGGGTGGTGGCAATGGGAATGGGAGTTTGGAGTTTGGAAGGAGGATGAGCACATTCCCATCCCAGCCTCGCAGTTTCAGCCACATGAAGATTTTCAGCGGGCAGCCCCCGGCTTCTTTTCTAATCTGGATGTCTTGACCTGGCTCGCCATAGAGAGCCTACCCCCACCACCACCACCACCCCCACCCAGCAGATATTGCTGCCTTTCTTTGGAAGCCTCATACTGCATAGAGAAAATGAAGGTTGGGTCCACACAGTGCTTTCGCTGCACTTCCCATCCCAGCTCTCCAAAGAGAAGAGACA
>NW_022111363.1:6128133-6140821 GCF_000313985.2 Echinops telfairi
GTGCGGTGGGGGAGGGGGCGGTGCTTACAGTATAATTGATTTGGCCTGATAGAATGACCCCTCTGCCAAGCCCCACGTTTGTCAGAGCTGCATGTCTGTGGCTTCTGAATCAAGTCAAGGTCATCTGATCTCCTCTGGTGAAGGTGAAGTTGGAGAGGCCCTTGTGCCGTACTTCAGTGGCTAGGAAGGCCGAGTCCAGGAAATGCAAGTGTACGCTACCAGGAGAGGAGCCATCGACTGAACCACACCAGGAGCCTGGCTCCCCAGTGAAGTCCCCGAGTGGTGCAGAGTTCATGTGCTTGTGCCAACCAAAAAGTCAGTGGGTCCTCAGGGGGTCAGAAGAAACGCCTGGAAATGTACTTCTCAATAATCAGTCCTTGAAACCCTCACAGTTCTACAGTTCTACACACAAGGAGTTGCCATGAATCACAATCGACCTGACGGCCACCCGATTGCCTTGGTTTGGATTTGTCCGTGCAAGAAAATCTCCCCAGAAAGAATGTTGGTTTTCTCTAGAATTACCTTGCATGCTGGGAGCGACACATTGGAAATGAGAAGACAGACTGGGTGTTAAGGCAGACAAACAGTCCCGCGGTGTAACCAAGCTGTACACCTGTAAGCGTCCTGGTCGTTTAAACTACACCAGGTAGCTCATTCATTCTAAACGGCTCACAGCCAGTGCTCCTATTCTTTGATTCAGTCTGGACGAGTTTCTGGCAAAAATAAAGGCAGCGCAACCAGTCCAAGGTCCTGATGGAAAGGAATAGGTGCAACACACAATCTCCAAGCCATTAATAAAAAAATTTTTAAAAACCAGTTCATGCCAACTCATAGCAACCCTATAGGACAGAGCAGAACTGCCCCTGTGAGGTTCTGAGACGAACTCTTTTCGGGAGTAGAAAGCCACATTGTTCTCCTACGGAGCAGCAGGTGGTTTCGAACTGCTGGCTTTGCAGTTAGCAGCTGAACCCATAACCTGTACGCCACCAGGGCTCCCCAGCCACTAGTGCCGATGTGGTAATTATATCTGTTTCTTGGTGACTCGAGAGGCTGAAAAGTGGGAACTGCCATGGTGCCAAGAGATGTGACTGAGGAGCCGTGCGATTGCCTGGCCTGGCCCCTGCCACCCTCAGTCCTTCTTCGACTTTAGGGTTTTTTTTTCCTTACAGATGATCCTCTGCAGCTTACACGCCAACCTTCAGTGATCCCTCAAGAGGCCTGCAAGTTTTCCTAGGAGACAGAGGAAAACGGGATTGAGTCCAATGTATTCTAGAATCCAGCAGTTAGAGAACGGTGAGACCACTTCTTTAAAACTGCCCTCGAGAAGTTTGCAGAGTTTTTTCATTATTTTCGGTGTGATCCAGACATTAAGCAGAAGGGCTCTGAGGTAGGCTGTCTGGGTTCAAATCCTGGGTGGAACGCTTCTGAGCTTTGTCACTAGAGCAAGTTACTTAAGCTCTCAGAGCCATGCTTTGGTGCCCTTCTCTGTGAAGTATTGGTAATCAAAAGTGACCTCCCAGGGATGCTGTGAGATTATCATGGTCACTAAATGAGTAGATGCATATAAAATGCTTAAGAGTGTTTGGCACGATGATTACCAGTAGGAAGTTTGGTTTAAATTCTGCCTGCAGCTAAGAAGTTGGACTGATTGACTGTTTACCATTTGCTTTGTTGGTCTTCTCCTCTCCGGACTCGGGGACCCCTCCCTTTACTCTCTGAAAAATGGGTGGAGGAAGAGGAAGTGTGAGCACACGTAAACACAGGTGCACACACTCACTCTCACACAGATCCTGGACACAGGACTGATGGATCCACAAGACAGAAGGGATGGCATGCATTATAATAGATGGTTGTATATTTTGAACTTTTCTGATCCTTCCTTTACTTTGAAACCTGCCATCTCAAGCTCTGCCTGCCTAGAGAGAGACTGAAGGCCTTCAACTTGCAGACTCAAACCTTCCCAGTTCCTAAGCCTGTCCCAGCCACACCTCACAGCTTATTGGGAAGGGGGGTGGGGAGGGGGTGTGGCGGCAGTTTGTAACTGATCACACTACCTCAATCTGGGGAGCCAGTAGGCCCAGGGCTAAATGTTATGAGACATTTGCATATGTATTGTGATTAATCTGCAATTCCCCATCAAGGCCCATTTTGTATTCCATGAGTGCATGCTGGGTTCTTTCCAGCTCTGGACTTGGATGCTCATCCTCTTCTGAGACTCTCACCTGCCCGACATCCCTATTTTAGAACTTTGCCGCGTATCTGTGCTCTACCAGTTCTTTTCCCAAATAAGCCTAACTAGGATCACACCTAACTAGGATCCCCAAAGCACCAACTCCACCTCTGCCTGGAGAAGTAAGTCGCCCCCTCAGCCTGACTTTGAGCATGACTTGCAGGGAACCTCCTGAGGCTGAGCTGGATCTGCCAGAGTTCCCTTGCTGGGCAGGGGGGGGCGGCACGTAGATGACACAGCCTGGGGCCTTCACCGGCCACTGTCAGTGGAGACTCAGCCTCTGCTCCCTGCCCTGCCTGTGCACTTGATGCTTTTAGCTGAAGTCGAGTTGGCCACCAACGCATAGCGACCGCATGTGCAACAAGGCAAAACACGTGCCTTTCCCACGGTGGGTTTCTCAGGTTCTGCCTACAAGGTGAGATTTCTGCTACTGAACAGCCACTGCCCACGTCCCGTCTACAGTCAGCTTCTTACCTGTCCCTATTGGCCCATGGATGAAGTTACTGCATGTCCTATGACAAATGCCATAGCGAAAGTCTTAGCATTAGAGATGCCATTTGCCCATGGCAACCACCTCCTTGGCACGCCGACCAGGGTGCTGTCAAGGCTCATCAAACTCAGCAGTCCAAGACCAAACTCAGCACCTCTGCTCAGAACCATACCCCGCTTCCACTCGGATGCGCCTCTAATCAGTTTTCCACACTGCAGCCTAAGTGGACTTTTCAAAATGCAAATCTATCTGTTCATCACTCACATAGACACTTAAAACCCTTCATCAGTTTCTCATTGTTCTTCGGATAAAGGGCCCAATCCTTTGTTTCTGCTCAGAATGCCTCTGCAGCCTCACCTGGTCTCACTCGTCCATCCCTTCTATGGTCCAGCCATCACAGTCAGATTAGCACGTAGGGCACTTTAGAAAGAACTAGATGGAAGTCTCTTTGGGGCACCCAGTTAGGAAAGCATACCTTTCCTCTGGCTGATACAACCTCTCACCAGGGATGCTGCCTTGGGACCACGTTGGATTTTAGCTCCCTGGTCAAATTCCTCAGTCCTGATAGGCAGCTTGTCTCCCTCCACACAGCACAACTGTGCCTTGGCCATGCCAATGCTTCTTGTCTTCTCTCAGTTCTCAAAACTGCACCATGTTTCTTCCTACCACCAGGCTTTGGGAGCATACAGCTTTCTCTGCTTGGGTGACTCTTGCCCAGTCTTTATTTTGTGACCTCCTACATATCCTTCAGCTCCCAGCTCACCCATCACATCGTCAGCGAAGCCTTTCCTAATTTCTCTACCTCTGTCGCCTGTGACGACATGTTCTGATTCCTCCAGGTAGCTGACCTCAACTGATGAGTACACCTGTTTTATAGAGCTTCTTAATGCCTGACACATATACACCCACCCCACACACACCCCGCCGCCACCACCATTACCACCACCACCACCACCACCACTACCATCACCAGCATACTATGCGCTCCATGAAAGCAGAGTCTTGACTCTGGTTCCTCTCCTTTGTGTGCCCAGAACTTGACACAGGGCCAGGCACATAGCAGTTGATCATCAAATCATTAGTGAGTACCTACTGGGCTCAGACTGCGACTAAGTACACGGGTCGTGTCTGGACCATGTTTTTATCATCTAAACAACTTAAGCTTTCCCATAGGCATGATTAAGCACGTCAAAGAGGAAAATATTCTGTTCCACTTAATTATGCATTTTTATTTAAAATAGAAGGCTTTATTAAAACAACAAAGCATACATATTAAAGAATGTATTTAAATAACATGTGCAATTTACTGCAAGCTTTAAAGGTGCATAAACACTGAAATGCAATTCAATGCCTTTTAAGATCGTTTTCCATCATTCTCTCTCCTTTATCTAATCTTGTTTCTCAAGCCAGATTGGAGGAGAAGTAATTCATTCTGACTTTCTTAATTTTGTCTCAAAACCTGCTAAAGCTTGTCCACAACTCCAGGATGTTTCCGGCCTTCCAGGCTTTAGATCGGCTGGCAGCCAAAGCCTTTGGAGGGCGTGGGTGTCTTTGCTCAGTTGTGGGAGAGCTCCCCCAGGATAAAGAACCCTAAGAGGAAAGATTGCGGTATGTGTTCCGCTTGCTTCGCGCCTCTCATTCTGATTCCTCAGAAAAAGGCAGGGCACTCGGTGATGCAATAGCATAACTTCCACACCAAACTCCAGTGTAGGCCATGCATCCTTCATTGGGGGACAGCTTCGAAGCCTGCTAGTTCTTCCTGAAGAGTAACCCTCCATGGGCAGCTATCTCCCAGAAGAGTAGCCCTCCATGGGCAATCCTGCTTCTCCCTTGCCAGGATTTCGGATGACCTACCATTTAGACACCTTCCTAAGAGCCAGGCTGTCCAATTCTTGGTGTTGCTAACAGAATTCAACAAAGCCAGCGAAGGCTTACATCAGATCTTTAGGAGAGTGTATTTGCTCTTTGGACAGTCTATGGTACTTTCAACATTCCTCGGGAGTGTCATAATTCAAAGGCATTGATTCTTCTTTATTCAACGTCCAACTTTCATATACAGATGAGGTGATTGAAGATATCATGACTTGGGGGTCAGAGGCACCTTAGTCCTCAAAGTGACATCCCTGCTTTTCAACACTTTCAACTTGTGCAGAAGATTTAATTTACCCAATACAGCGCAACATTGGACCTCTTGACTCCTACTTCCATGAGCATTGACTGTGGATCCGCCCAAGGTGAAATCTTATGTACTTGGAGCATATTTTCAGGAGAAATCGGTCCCTGGAGAAGGACAACATCCTTGGTAAAGTAGAGGAGCAGTAAAAAGAAGACCTGCGACAAGATGGACTGACACAGTGGCTGCAAAAATGATCTCAAACGTAAGAACAGTTGTGAGGACGGCACAGGTCCGTTCTGTGGTACATAGAGTTGCTATGCGTCAAAGTCAATTTGACCTGCACCTAACAACAACAGCATAGTAATGTCGTTGAGTCCTTGAATGGTACAAAGAATTAATTAACTTGACGGCTAACCAAAAGATTGTACACGTGAGTCCACCCGGGAGTTCCCCCCCAAAGAGACCTGGCCATCTACTTCCAAAATTCAGCCCTGAAACCTCTATGGGGCACACAGTCCACTCTGATACCCATGGGGTTTTCCAGCGTCGATGGCAACCAGTGTTTCTGGTAGAGACCTCCACAAGATGCGACCACCCTCCCGTTGGGATGAATGGCTGATCCCACCCAGGTAGCTCTGCTCCTAAGTCTCAACCTCCCCACAATCTGCGTGTGTACCGACCTCGCCCAGAGAGGAAAGCCTGCCTGATGGTGAGAGCTGGGAACTAAGAAGCCCGTCCATTGACTGCGTGGCAAAGGGGACATTAATGCTAAGCTTCAGCGGTGGAACACAGAGAACGACGACGTTAAAGGGTTTGCTCTTCATGACCACAATTCACAGTTAATGTACATTTGATGTTCAAGGCATGAACCAGAGGTGACTTCAAACTTGCGGGCCTTTTCTAAATAGTGTTTTAATCTAAGTTTTCTTTAAAAAATAGAGGTTCATGCACTCAGTCTGTCAGACAAGAGGAAGGGGAGAAAGACAGCTAGGTGTGAGAATCCAATGTGGGAGCAGGCTTTTGTTCAGCCCTTTATTGAGGTTTTACCTCTAATCTCTCCCTTTTTGATGCAATTTAAGATTAAGGAAATGAAAGGCTAGGCTGACTGTGAACGGTTTTACAAACAGGACAGCCAAGGGGCCCTCAGAAGACAGTTTTGTAAGAGGATTTGGGCTCCAATCCCTCTAAAGGACAGAGGTGGGAGGCTTGGCAGTGCCTGTGAGTGTGGGGCCAGACAAGGCTAGTCTGTCTGCCTGGGACAGATAGGAGACAATGGTGGTCAAGGACCATCATAACCATGAGCCAGAGCCAGAGCCAGGCAGCGGGGGCCAAAGACAACGGTTGCTGGAGCAAGGGCCTCCATGCTGGTACAAGGAGTTCCATGTTTCATATTGGGAGATACTAGACAGGTCGTTTCATCTACCTGGACCTCCACTTCCCCACCTCGAAGGCAGGGTTCTTGGGCTAAAACCATGGTTTGACAGGAGTTCTGCTGAGGTCTTGGAGCTCAGGGGAAACCCCAGGTGCTAAGAGAGACATGGAGGTCCAAGTGGAAGCGGTTCTACATAAGATTTCTCTTAAAATAAGGGATCCTACTAAAGATAAAACAACAACAACAAAACATCAACAGATTCTAGATCAGATGATCCCTAAGATCCCTTCCATACCAGCCTAGAAGGGTAGACATGAGACAGAGTCACAGGACTGGACGAAAGAAACAAAGTGCCACTTGCAGGCCTCGAAGACTACCATGGCCATGCCACTGGGCAACCATGCTGGTTGGGACTAGAGGTGACTTTCCTGGAGCTCAAGGGAGAGACTATGTCCCCTAGCAATGTTAAGCTGCTTTTGAGCAGGTGCAAAGTATGTCAATGGTTGCATTTTCCCAAGTGAATACTCGGGGTGTCTGGATGGGACAAATAACTGAACACTTGACTATGAAGCTACCCAGAGGAGCCTCCAAAGACAGGTCTGGCGAGTTGCTTCTGGAAGGTCATGCCCTTGGAAGCCCGATGAAGCAGTTCCACTCTGCACACATGGGGACGGTGGCCTGAGTAGGAACGGAATTGACAGCAACTAACAACCACAATGGCACCGTGGGGGGAGAGAGGAAAGGGATGTTTGCAGCAGAACTGTTTTACAGAGCTGGAAGGAAGTTTGCAGGAAGGAGATTTCATAGGGTAGTGAGTAGAATAAAAAGCTTTGTTTCTCTTTTCAAGACACTGTGCGTGATCTAGAAAGTTCTCTCCAGTTGTAACCATTTAAAAAAAATTTTAAGACTCTGTCCTCTTTCTTAACCAGGCCAGACAATGTAGAGTCCCCCGTGGTAGGAGAAAGCCAATTTCAACTGGGCAAGTAAGCTGCAGAAGCTTCCAAATAGGCCCATGAATTGAGGGCTTCAATAGAAAACAGTGGAGCGAGCACTGTGAAGGGACACATTGGCTCATGCCTGGTTCATGGGTCCAGCACACTTTTATTGTGCACCTACTCAGTACTAGACATGTTGCATGCAAAAAAAAAACAAACCCAAACAAAAAGCCAGTTACCCTAGAATTGCTTCTGATTTGTGACACCCCGTGTGCTCCAGAGTAGAACTGTGCTCCACGGGGTTTTCAACGGCTGTGACCTTTCAGAAGGAAGTCACTGGATGGTGTTTTCAAGGCACCTCCGGGTGGACTTGAATGGCCAACCTTCTGGCTGATAACCCAGTGCTTAGCTGTTGGTACTACCCAGGACTCCAGTGTGGATACGGAATCACGACCAAGACAAGCATAGGCGCTCCCCTCCTAGCCTAGCAAGGAAGTCGGACATGGTGTGTGACAAAGCCGGAACCAATGGTTGTGGGAGATGGACCTTGTGAACGTGAATGAGAACCTTCCTAGGGCCAAACGAGGCGCAATCAGGGGAGGAGCCTCAAGCCTTCATCCCCAAGAACACACCTGGTGCTGTGGTCCGCATGGCTCCTCCTGAGGAAAGCAGTGCAAAGGAGAGGAAACCGAGAAGATACAAAGTGGCTCCTTGACTCTGAACCTCAGTATCCCATCTGGCTCACCCAAGAGGAAGAAAGGGCTCGAACTATGTGCAGGGCCCACTGACTGCTTTTTGCCATGCAACTCGCCAACCTAGGTGTGCATTGCACGTCTCTAGGATCTTTCTACCTCCTTCTTCAGAAGAAATGTCAAGGCCTCCTACCAACTGCTCTCCTTTCCACTCTGTATTTCCGCAGTTAGTTTGTGTTGTCTGGAAAGAACAAGCTCAGGGCTGTAGGGAGGATGGGGTAAGGTTTTCCAATAAAATTCTCCCCGGGGAACCGATCACAAGGATCTACATACAACCTCCTCCCTGGGGGGTGGGCAACAGAAAAGTAGGTGAAGGGAGACGCCTGGCAGTGTAAGATAAGATAAAATAATAATTTATAAATTACCAAGGGTTCATGAGGGAAGGGGGAGCGGGGAGGGAGGAAGAGGGGAAAGGGAAAATGAGGAGCTGATTCCAGGAACCCAAGCGGAAAGTGAGTTTTGAGAATGATGAGGGCAACAAATGTATAAGTGTGCTTGACACAATTGATGTATGTGTGGATTGTGATAAGAGTTGTATGAGTCTCAGTAAAATGAGTAAAAAACAAATTTTTTTAAAGAAAGTAACTGTCTAGAAAAGAATGATGGCAACATATGTACAAATATGCCTAATACAATTGATGTATGGATTATAATAAGTGTTGAAAGAGCCCCCAGTAAAATTATCTTTTAATAATATAATGAAATAACACGTTAAAAAAAATTCTCCGGGGACAGCCCGGCTACCCTGTAAAACTAAGCAGATGCGTTGTCATGAGTGAAAATGCCCTGGTTCCATTTTCCTGTCCCTTTTCTCCCCCATGCAGGTGCCGTGTCCTTCAAACTGCTTCCTCGGTAGCCCACGCGGTCTTCCAGTGCCCTCATTAAATATCCATCCAGAGTGCCCTTTTGGGACCTGGAAAACTAGTCAGTGAAAAATCTGCAGTGAGTTCATCTTTGAGGTCTTTAAAACACTTGTTCCACCTGAGAACTAGTCTTTTATAGGGGGCAGCATTCCTATAAACTCAGTGCAAAGCTTCAATGATTTGGGGAAGATATTGACTCGAGTTCTGTTAAAATTTTGCTATCGACCTCAGAATCTTCCATCCTTCCCCCTTCATGGCAGAAAAATGATTCTTTTTGTTTTGTTTTGTTCTGAACTGTTCCTTAAGAAGACTAAGTGTATTACTGAATGAGCTTGTCTGAAGCCATCCACTGACCAGAGAGGCGTGGTGAACCACATTGTCTTTGGAAGAAACCCGTGCATGTACATGCTGAAACCCTAAAGGCAATGGTTTGTTGGTGTTGGTGTTGTTACTGTTTTTAACTTACCCTTGTAAACATATGGCCGAAACTTGCGTGGGGCCTTCATGAGAATGAGAAGTAGTAAGTTCTTCACAGGAGATGTTGAAGGAGAGGCTCAGTGGTCAGGAGGTGTAGAGGTAGACCTCAAGTTCTGTACAGCCCATCCAACCTTGATAGTGAGTGAGTCTGTGTGTATTGCAAGCAAATCTCCCCTTTCCCAAGCCTTCAATCCTTATGAGTCCTCTCTCCCAGATTGTCTCCACCCAGGCCTCAGATGTCCCTCCCTGGAAGAGGCTCAGAGAGTCTTGCGGTGCTGCAAGCAGCTATCTGTTATCCAGAGCAATGCTCTCCTCAGAGTGCTCATGGTTGCATGGACAAAAGGTGCCACATATATAGCAAACGTACTGGACCATCCATCCATTGTGTTGTGTGCGCCAAAGAGACTGAGAGCCTGGTCTCTCGCCACCTCTTCTCAGTAATTTGTTTGGACGTCGATTGCTTATTTCCACCCACACTTCAGCTCTGAAAGGCTCTGCCCCCACAAACCACCAGCCCACCTCACCCACACACAAGTCTGCCCACCCTGGACACCAAGACCAAGAACAGCTTGGGTTCCCAGCCTGTCTGAAGAGGCTCCCGCTGACTGTCTCCCCAATGGCAGCTCCCTCACAAACTCTGATCTGTGTGCGGTACCTTGAAATGGCAAACTTTTCTTTAAAAGTAGAGAGCAAGATGGACACCATCCAGGAAAATTAATCCCGAAAAATCAAAATCTTCCACATGGGGGTGGCGATAAACAGATGCCTCTCATCTCGACAAATGAAAGGTCACCCACAGACAGTGCGGAGTAATTATTAAATAACTTCCCCCATTTGTTCAGGATCAGTAGCGACCTCATTACCTGGATCCAAAGACAATATCTTTAAGTCCTGGGCATGAATCCAAAAAGGTCATTTTATAACAGGAGAGTCCCAAAATTTGCAGGGGTGGGGGGGAGAGACCCACTCTAATTAAGGAAGCAAAGCATTCCACTGCAGCCCTTTACATCAACAGTTTGCATGGTAATCACAACAATTTGCATTTCTCGGGCGTCCACTTTTGCAGTCCCTTGACAAACACTAGCCGGGCTCTCCAGCCTTTTCCTCAGGCAAGTGGATGGGCCATTTATTGTTGTTGCTGCAGTCAGGGGATCATGCTGACTTGAGAGGTATCTTCTTGCTCCTTCTTATTGTTGTAGATTAAAAACTCCAACACTCAAAACTCACGGACATATAGTCAATTCCAACTCATAGTGATCCCATAGGACATGGCAGAACTGCCCCTGTGGGTTTCCGAGACTGGAAGGCTTTTGGGGAGTAGAAAGCTTTTTCTTTCTCCCCCTGAGTGGCTGGTGGTTTCAAACTTCTCACCTTGTGGTTAGCAACCTAATGCATAGGCACCATGTCACCAAGGATCCTTTGCTTCAGATCGAGGGCTGGGTAAGGATTAGGAAGCAAAGGTTCATATTCCAGGCTCTTTGTGCAGCTAAAGAGTCTTCAAAAGAAGTCATATGCGGGATTACACCAAAAAAAAAGGGGGAGGATTTTTTTTCCAAAGCTATGTATTTTTTTTTTTACAACATAACCTTATCATCTTCAAAGTCCTCTCCATTACAGTTCATACATTTGTCAAATCTGTGATTCCATTCTTGGAAACATTTTTCAAACTCATTTGTTTGGATGGCTGACAGTACCTCCCTTGTGTTTTTCTTCACAACTTCCACATCATCAAATCTCTGTCCTTTCATTCACAGTAGCCAAAATAAGTCATGTGGAGTGAGGTCAGGTGAGTAAGGTGTGTGGGGCAAAAGGGGCATGCTGTTTTTAGCCCAAAACTGATCCACTGAGATAGCTGAGTGAGCAGGTGGATTGTGCTGGTGGCAAAACCAGTCCCCCATCTGCCACAAATCAGGTCTTTTTTGTTGTATGCAATCTTTTCAGATTCTCTAAGTAGAAACCTTGATGAACAGTCTGACCTGGTGGAACAAACTCCAAATGCCCTATGAGGGGACCTTTTCATCCATCTGAGAAATTGATGAACTCCCAGAACAAGGTTTGTCATCAAGTGACATTTCACCTTTTTTGAAATGAGAAAACCACTCGTACACTTGAGTTTTTCCCATAGCGCTGTCCTTGTAAGCTGTGCTCAATATCACAACAGTTTCTGTGGCATTTTTCCCGAGCAGGAAACAAAATTTCGCAGCCACATGCTGTTCCCTTAAACCAGCCATCACAAAAACTGAAGTGCAAGTGAAACTTCTTGTACAAAAAAACTCACTGTGGCCAGAGAGAACCTTCCCAGGCGGCACCACCGGGTGCACTAACTCAGAGGGAGTTGCTCGATGCTCACCTGGCAGGGCAAATGCTTAGTAAGAAAGCTCTGCCCGGTGGAGCTTTTTACCGGTTGTCTTTGTGTACTCCCTCATATGTGCCTTGGCACCTCATGTCAAGATGTTGGCTTAATCCTGACCCTGACTTACCAGCACCTCCTCATGATGAACCAGCCTGCTCTTGGGTGTGCAGTTAAGGGGCAGGTCCCCTTCTGGGTCTGTTCTAAGTTAACCAGTTAAAGGTAACTTTGAACACCCTCAAGCTGCGTTCTCCCCACTGAGGTCCCCAACCACAAAGACAGATAAGCGTTGCCACCTTTCAGATCAGCACCAGAATGCCAACAGTCTCTCCCAAACTCACTTCCCTTCCTGTTCTCTTCTCCCCTGGAAATAATAAAAACTCACTGCCCTTGAGTCAATTTTGACTCATAGCAGCCAGATAGGGCAGAGTAGCTCTGCTTCACAGGATCTTTGAGACTGGAAATCATTACGGGAGCAGACAGCCTCGTCATTCTTCCTTGGAGCCACAGCTGGGATTGAACTGCTGACCTTTCAGTGAGCTCAGTGCAGTATGGCAAGAGTTAGAGAGAGTTTGGACTCTGGAGCCAGGCAAAGCCAAGCCAGTCTGCCACTTCCCAGTTCTTGGTTCCTGGATTTATGGCTATCATTATCTATGGTTCCTGGAAATAGGCGTTTTCTTGCATGGAAAAGTTACATCAGAGTGGTTTTAGCTTTTGTGAGCTCCCATCAAGCTTGTTCCTGGCTCTTGGTAATCTCACACTCAATGAAAACTACCCACAAGATTTCTATTGGCTGAGTTTTGGAAGTAGATCACCAGACTTTTCTTTCTTGTCTATCTTATTCTGGAAATTCTGCTGAAACCTGTCCAGCATCGTAACCACATTGAAGTTTCCAATGACAGGCACGTGGTAGCTGAACATGAGGTGCACTGATGGGCCGTCGAAGCCAGTTCTCCAGCATCAAAGGTGGGAATTGTACCACTGAACCACCACTGCCTCTTACTGGAGTAGTGTGGGTCCTAAACCTAATTACCTCTGAGTTAGGAAATGAACAGAATACAGTAGTTCTACTCTTGTAAACAGTTACAGTCTCAGAAATCCAC
>NW_022111363.1:6142816-6144086 GCF_000313985.2 Echinops telfairi
ACAAATGTGCTTTATACAATTGATGTATGTATGGATTGTGATAAGAGTTGTATGAGCCCCCAACAAAATGATTAAAAAGAAGAAGAAAATGACACACACACAAAAATGTACACTCATCCCTCTATATCCATGGGGAAGGGTTCCAGGAGAATCCTTCTTCCACGCTAACAGACAGCAAAATCCACAAAGGCGCAAGTCCCTTACATAAAATGGTATAGTGTAGTACTTGCCTATAATTCACACACATTACATTATATCATTTCTAGATCATTTATCATGCCTATATACAATGTAAGCAGCCCTAGTGGCTTAGTGGAGTTACAATTTGAGCTGCTCACCTCAAGGTCAGCAGTTCAAAACCAACAGTCACTCTGTGGGACAAAGATGAGGCTGTCTATTCCTGTAAAGAGTTACAGCTTCCAAAACCCACACGGACAGTTCTACCAGGTCCTATAGGATCACTATTAGTGATCATAATAGATGTCACTGAGTTAATGCAATGCAAGTGCTATGTAAACAGCACTGTGTGTGCCCTCTTAGCTTTTGTGAGCTTGCTTTGACTTGTTCCCCACACCCCAAAACTTCCTATCCGTAGTTGCTTGAATCCTCAGATACAGAATTTATAAGAAGCCAACCGTACTTGCAAGCCCCAAACTACCCACTACTCAAGTGCACTCACTGCCATCAAGGCAAGTCTGACTCACAGTGACCTTATAGGACAGAATAGAATTGTCCCTTGAGTTTCCAAGACTGTAACTCTTTACAGGAGTGGATAGCCCTGCATTTCTCCCAAGGAGCTGGTGGTGGTTTCAAACTGCCAACCTTGTGGGCCGCAGGCCAACTCATAACCATTACACCACCAGGGCTTCTAGCCAACTACTAGAAGCTGAAATAGACAAAAAGGGACTTCCCACACACCCCTGGAGCCTCACCCTGCAATTGGACCCCAAGCCTCTAGAACTGTGAAAAAATCAATTCCTGTTCTTTCAACTCCTGGTGTTAATCATTGCTGCAGCTCTTAGTAATTAAGACACCTGCTGGGAGAACTCAGAGCCCAGCGCCTCAGTTCCTCACCTTCAAAACAACTCTAATAACGGATGCCCCTCCCCCATTTCCCCAAAAGGCTCTTTGGGGGTGGAAGAAGGAGAACTTTTAAGAATTAGACAAACAGTAGGCAAAAACCCGAACGATCCCGGGGTAGCCTCGATGAGAAGAGATAGTGTACGGATGGAATAACAGAATGCAGATGCTTGTCATTCACCGTAGCTCT
>NW_022111363.1:6145970-6151778 GCF_000313985.2 Echinops telfairi
TCTCTCTCTCTCTCTCTCTCTCTCTCTCTCTCTCTCTCTCTCTCTCTCTCTCGCCTTGCCTCTCTGTGAGGGAGCTTCAAAAAGTCCATTGGAAATGCCATTATCTGTTCATTCCCTTTTCCACAAAGCTTTTGAAGCCCCTTTGGATTGTGTCCTTCCAACCTGGGGTGGAGGGGAGCAATGGAGAGGGGGAGCAGGGCAAGCATGGGAAGGAGTGGGAGGCAAATAGCCCTACCATTGTCCCCCAACAAAGTGGGGTCTGATTCCTCATCGCACGCTGTCTTGGCTTTGAGGTCCATGTCTCCCTGACATCACACTTTACCGAAGAGCAAGCACTCAGATGATACAGCGAGTTAGGAGCAGGTGCGGGGCTGCCCACCTCAAGGTGAACACTTGGGAGTCACCAGCCTGTCCACGGGAGATAGAAGAGGCTTTCTACTCCCGCAAAGATTTCCAGCTTCAGAAACCACAGGGGTAGCTCTACTCTGTCCTGTACGGTCGCTTGAAGAGTTGGAATCAGCCCGATGGCAGTGTTTCAAGTTTTTGGTTTAGGGGCCCAACCCCTGGGAGTTGCAAATGGTTTGTGTTTGAATAAAACACAAACCAAACCAAACCAAACTCACTGCACTCCAGTCGAGGCTGACCGCTAGCAACCCTAGCCCCTGTGGGCTTCCGAGACTGGAACTCTTTATGGGAGTAGAAAGCCCCATCTTTCTCCTGAGGAACAACCGGTGGTTTCAAAATGCTGACCCTGTGGTTAGAAGCCCAATGAGTAACCACCCCTTAGTGCTTGAATGCTAGCCTAAAAAGGCACCCTGGTGGTGTATACAGTTAATCACTCAACTAATAACATAAAGATTGAGGTCCACCCCCCACCCCCACCCCCCAGTGGCTCTGTGGGAGAAAGGGTCCCCTACAGATGACCACCAAGAAAACTCTAGAAGCGCCGTCCTACTCTGGGCCTCATGAGATCACCTTGAGTCTGTCAACAGCGGCCAATGGGTTGGGGGGTTGGGTCCTTTTATTTTATTTTTTTAGGATTTCTCCCACCTTCCTGTCCTTCAAATGAGAGTGGTGTTGCTACCTTTCCAGGAAAAGGCAGAAGCACAAGCCCTCCCTCTGGCCCCTGCCTGATGCTCCCGCCACTCGCCACTCCTCTGAGCAGAGAATTGCTGATGTGCTAGTCTGGTGCTCTTGCCCACAGCCTCGGGAAGGGGCCGTGCAGCGGGGGTGGGGGTGCGGGGCGGAGGGGTGCAGGGAGCAGCAGCTGCAGGGGGAGGAGCAGGGGTAAGGGAAATGCAACCATGGAGCATTCGTTTAAATAAAGAGCAGGGAAGCATTGTGCTCCATTGATTACAATTTTTTCCCCCCGAATGTTGTGACATTTGCAGGAAGGCTAATTTATTCAAGCATGGAAATCTTTAAAAACTTAATTAAGTTATTTCTGTGATTTTCCATGCCTTATTGTTTCGAGTTCACATTTACTTTCATCCTTGTTAATAATAAAAAAAAGTGGGGGGTGGGGGAAGAGGGATAGGGGGAGGAGAGCAAAATGGTCTCACAGAACCTTCCAGTACTATTTCCAGAGGCTCCGTTCTCCCCCGTGAGACCTGGGAGTCTGGAGCATGAAGGGGCAGAAAGAGGGAGGAATTTGTCCTCCAGTATCAGGGGCCAAGTCAGAGCCCTCCCTTTAAGAAGATCCATGTGGGATTAACACCAACCCCCTGGCTGACACCCCCCCCACTCCCCCCAGCTCGGCAGGACTTGTATAGCAAACTCGGGTCAGTATGGCTTGGGCGTGCTTTTCATACAAAATACTACTGATTGCATACCTTTGGCGCTCTTCTCCAAAACAAACTTTGTAGCACACTTTGGAGGGTAGCATGGGATGGAAGGATGGAGATAGCCAGGCAAGCCCAGCATGCTGAGAAGCTAGGTCTTAGTCATCTTCCCAGGTAGCTGTTCTGCTGAGAAATAGGAACTTAGTCCTAACCAAAGGTGGGAGGGCCCACATGAGCCCCACATTTCTTAGAAGCCGTGCTTGCCCCTTTCTCCTTAAATGAGTACCAAGTATGACCACAAACCATCCCTCAACAACAGGCTGGTGCGTGGCCCTATCGGAGTCAGCAGAGACTCTGCTTTGACTAAGGCTAGGACGGAGACAGGGCAAAGAAAGAGTAGACTGAGCAGAGGAACACAGAGGTGTGGATTCCTATTAGGAAAAGGCTCTACTGGCCGATCCGTGGTGGTTCTGTAGCAGAATTGTCATCGTTGGTGCAGGAAACCCAGCTTGCACATTGCTCTGATCCTGGGCAAGTAAAGGGTCAAGACTAAGAGAAAATAAGAAGAAAGGTCTGGTAATTTCCATCCAACACCCAGCCAGTGAAAGTCCTATGGATCACAATGGGCTCCATCTACAGCCAGGCCTGGGTATGGCGCAGGACTGAACAGCATTTAGTTCCATTGGGCATGAGATGACCCTGAGTATGGAGAGGGGACAACGGGACAGCAGCTAACAACGTCAGCAGACACTAATACGCATCTTTCTGGCCAAAGATGCCAATAACAGGAATCAATTCTATGGCTGAATTGGTTCCTACCTGGTGATTGGTGCCTGAGTAAGTTGCCTGGAGGGTAAGTGGGTATAAAGCACTAGTCTTGTGTTAGGGCACAATATGGTAAGATAAGGAGAAGCCATAGAGGAAGTTGCTATTGCAAGAAACCTGGGGAGATTGTATTTAAAAGGCTGCTTAAATGATCAAGAAAAGAGGATTTGATCCATGAACTCATGTACAGAGGAAGATAGCAGGGTCCAAAGAGAAGGGCAGAAAAGAGGGTTCCAGAGTCTGGTCAACAGCTTCAGAAGTGGATGAAGAGGCCACAGGGCGGTGGAGAGACAGATCTTTACCCAGAAGGAGTAGCGTACAGAGACTGGATCCTTTCAGTGTCCAGAGTGAGCTCATGGCCTACCTTTGGGGGAGGGGGGTTGTGGTTGTTGTTGTTGTTGT
This sequence comes from Echinops telfairi, assembly GCF_000313985.2. NCBI lineage: Eukaryota > Metazoa > Chordata > Mammalia > Afrosoricida > Tenrecidae > Echinops > Echinops telfairi. Next base: position 6,148,979 of record NW_022111363.1, read on the forward strand.
TGTTGTTGTTTTTCCCTAGTAACAACCCTTCCTGCTGGTTAGTCCAGTGCAGAGCAGATGGGAGCCTGTACTCTCTTTTCTGGAGGGTCAGCTGGTTTCCTTTCCTCATGCCTTGACTTCAGAACTCCCTTGCAGAGGAAATACAACCTTCCAGCGGTCTCTTCCGTGCCCCCGTTTTGATGAACAAGATAATCACTCCTATTTAGAGGAAGGTGCTCTGTATCCTTAACCCCTAAATGAACTCCCTGCTTGGTCCAGGACATCAGACTCGCTTCGCCTGGGAGCGGCCAAGCTCAGGGCATCTGTATGCTGATAACATTTCAACATATTTTTAAGTCATTAGTCTCTGCCTGATATTGTGAGTCAAGGACTTTAATAGGAGAAATTTATGACTTGTCTCCTCCAATCAACACAATAATTCATGGTGCTGTTGAGGGCACCACACTAATGGATATTGCTTTCAATGGGGTGTTGGGTTTCTTTTTCGTTCTCTCTCATTATTGTGAGGGCCCCTCAAATGAATTAGCTAGTTCCTCCTGATCTAGTCACAGGGGCGACAGTCATTTCCCTCCACCCAGGCTGTCTGCTAATACAGCGAGTCTCAAAGTGGGGTCCTTAAGAGGCCTCCAGGTGGTCTGCTGACTAATCCAAATGAAAAGTCACACAAAAGTGCCTTTTCTTAAAAAAAAATTTTTTTAAGTGCCTTTTCTTAAAGTACATTTTCCAGCATGGATTTGAGTCTACATTAAAAAGGCCCAAAATGAGCATTTCTAAAATTATAAACACAGTAATAGTTACTTACCCAGGCAAAACCTTCCCTGGACCAATATCAGGTTTTCAACGTGACAAGGAAGCACACATTCCCTTCTGAGGCTGGCATTTAGGGGCTGGGGTGTCTCGGGTGCCAGTCCAATGTAGACAGAGTTCAGTTGCCTAGCCACCTGCCTTAAGAAAGGCAAGAAAGCATCAGACTTCAGAGACAAGTGGCTCTAGCTGTCAGTTCATCCATCTTTTTCCAAATTCCAATGAACCTCACTGCTCGGGAGTCAATTTCAACTCACCATGACACTCTAGGACAGAAGAGAGCTGTCCTTGTGGGGCTCTGAGACTAGAGCTTAATGGGAGAAGAAAGTTTCCTCTTTCTCCCATGGAACATCTGGTGGTTTCAAACTGCTGACCTTGAAGTTAGCAGCCCAACACATATAACCCGCTATGCCACCAGGCTCCCTTCTTTCCAGATTAGGAGCGGTTCAAGAAGTAACATAGGCTTGAATGAATAAGACAGACGTGCCTCAGCTGGTCGTGTAGAAACAGAGATCGGGATGGCTGTGGTCATCATGCCAACATCATGTGGTCATCATGCCAACATCCTGCTCTTGCGTCTTCTATTCTTGCCCGTGTCCACACAAAGCCTGTGCATTCCATGCTTCCTGGCTCACCCCTCTACACAGAAACTAGTCGACCCTCATCCTTAAGAGCTGACCATCTTGGGAGAAAAGCTTAGAACTTCCCTGAGTGAGGGAAGAGGAAATGAGCCAATCCAAACAAAAGACTCTTTGGATACCTTAGCCCTGGGCTGACTTTCCACCAAGGCAACCAGAAATGAGAATGGAGCCTGCACTGTCAAGGCCCCCGGAGCCTCAGTTCTCTGCAGTGTCTCTCCAGCTAGTGCCCCCTGAGAGTCACAATGCTCTTCCATCGGTCGATGGAAACCAAGAGGTAGAGACACTGTATTGTGAGGCCGGTGAACGCCCGGACACCGTCAAAGTCATTTCTTAGCCCTTAGCAAGCTGCCCTTCTCCTACGTTAGCTTGTTCGCTTCTCCCCAGTCTGCTCTCTCTCCCTTCCTATACCATCTTGTTGAAGCAATGATTTAAGTTGGCTCCTCACTTTATCTAACCCTCCCTGGATGGTACCCAGGTTCCCATTGCGCTGCTTGCTTTTTGTCCATGAGTACGCCACCATTGGGTTTGGTATCATTCTCCTTCCTCAGTGACCTGACCCTAGACTCCAGACTTCTACTTCCCTACCATCTCATTCTCTTTATTCCTCTACAGCAATGGTTCTCAAACGTTACCTTGCATCAAAATCACCTAAAAGACTCAATATTATGCAAAATGCTGAGCTGGGCCCCAGAGTTGCAGATTCCTCAGGTGTAGGTGGGGCTCTAAGCATTTGTATTTCCAGCAAGTTCCCAGGTGATGCTGATTCCGCTGGTGCAGAAACCACCCTTTGAGACCCATGCTGTATATCTGCTTGAATTCCTGGCGACTCCTGTTCAGGCATACTTGGGCACAGGGAAGTAAGCGACCTTCTGTGTTGGGGCTAGTTCACTCTTGGGCCAGCTCAAGGAGCAGGGCTCCCCTGTAGTCCCTGTCTCGGTTTCCTAGAGCTGTACACCCACCACAAAAGGGGTGGCTTATAAACACAGCAATGTATTGTCTCGCAGTTTGGAGGCTGTCCAAATTCAAGCTGTCAGCAGGACAGTGTTCATTCGGAAACTCTAGGGGGATGTCTGTTCCGGTTTCCCCGTGTCTGATAGGCCCAGGTTTTCCTTGGCTTGTAGCTGCATCACAACTCTATTTTCAGATGGCCATCTTTCCTCCATCTCTCTCCGGGTCTCTTCTCCTCCTTCCTAGGGCGCCATTCAGATCGGATTAGAACTCCTCTTCCGTGTGATCGCTCGTTACCTTAACTGATAACACCTTCCAAGGCCCCACTTCCCAACAAGGTCACACTCACAGGCACCAGGAGAGCAGACTTCAACATAAATGGAGGGGGACACACACTCCATTCAAAA
>NW_022111363.1:6152998-6164675 GCF_000313985.2 Echinops telfairi
CTATCAAAAGATGTAAAATCTGGAGTCTTAAAGGCTTGAAGACGAACAAGCAGCCATCTAGCTGAGAAGCTGGAAGAAGCACACTAGCCTGTGTGGTCATGAGGTGTCAATGAGGTCAGGTATCAGGTATCAGGCATCAAAGACCCAAAACATAAAAATCATATCAATGTGAATGAGGGGGAGTTCAGACTGGAGACCCAGAGCCCATCTGTAGACAATTGGACATCCCCTTACAGAAGGGTCACAAGGAAGAGACGAGCCAGTCAGGGTGCAGCAGTATAGCACCGATGAAACATATAATTTTCCTCTAGTTCTTTAATGCTTCCTCCCCACCCACACACACACACTATCTTGATCCCAATTCTACCTAACAAATCCACTAGACCCAAGCATGTACACTGGTACATACAAGATCTGGAAACACAGGGAATCCAGGACAGATAAACCCCTCAGAACCAATAATGAGAGTAGTGATACCAGGAGGGTAAAGGGAAGGTTGGGAAGATAGGGGGAACCAATCACAATGATCTACATATAACCCCCTCCCTGGGGTACAGACAACAGAAAAGTGGGTGAAGGGAAACGTCAGTCAGATAAGACATAAAAAACTAATGATTTATAAATTATCAGGGGCTTGTGAGGGAGGAAGGGGGGGGGAAGGGAAGCTGATATCAAGGGCTCAAGTAGAAAGACAATGTTTTGAAAATGATAATGGCAGCATGTGTACAAATGTGCTTGACACAATGGATGCATGCATGTATTGTGATAAAAGCTGTATGAGCCCCCGATAAAATGATTTTTTTTAAAAAAAAAGAAGGAGGAGACCTGGTGATATAGTGGTTACGCATTGGGCTACAATCCACATGGTCAACAGTTGGAAACCACCAGCAGGTCTGAGGGAGAAAGATTGGGTTTTCTACTCCCCGTAAACATTTACAGTCTCAGGGACCCACAGAGGGGTTGCTAGGGGTCAGCACGGACTCAATGGCAATGAGTTTGGTTGGGGGTTTGGTTTGAATCCCACCTCTGATCCAGACTAGACATATGACCTTGAACAAATTGTTGCGGCTCTCTAAACATCAATGTCCCCAGGGCTATGGTCCCCACCACTATATCCAGAGGATTATATGAAACAACACACCCAGCACTTAACATCTATGTCTTATACAGAAAAACAACACATTTGTCCTGGGAGAAGTACAGCCAGAATCCTCCTTATATGTAAATATGGTGAGCCTTCATCCCATGTGCTATGGGCATGTTATCAGGAAGGACCAATTGCCGGAGAAGGCCCTCCTGTTTGGTAAAGTAGAGGGTCAGTGAAAAAGCCCAAAGACCCACAATTAGCTGGATTGACACAGTGGTTACAACAACGGGCACCAATTCTGAGCATGGTGCCGAAGGAGGGAGCATTGTGTTCTACAGGACACAGGGCATGTGTGAATCAGAACCAACTCTATGACACTTATCAAAAGCAATACATCATATATAAAAAGTGCTTCATAAAGGTGGCTGATATTGTTACCTTGCAGTGAGCCTTGGACTCCAGATACAGAGATGGAGTGAACCTTCGGATCTTAGTTACCCAGTGCTGCCCTAACAACAGCCCACAAGTGGGTGGCTCCCATGTGTTCCCTTACAACCAGGGTCCCAATTGTATACATTCCTCTGTGGGCCTCGCTTAGGCAGATTTTACCATCTTTGGTGTTCCTTTACTGCTTATAGATGAATCTACCTCAATGGACACACAGTGCCATATTGTTCTCTGTGTGTGTGTGTGTGTGTGTGCTCTGTAGCTGTACTCCCCTTTATCAGATTCACATGGAAGGGATTCAGTTCAGGACCCACACTGCTCTCACAGGACCGCATGAACATCATAAGAGAAAAGCCTTGTTTGCCCACCTTCACACACACAGGTATAGCAGGTAGGCACTTACCATATCCTTTCAGGGTGCACAACTCAGCCAGAGCCCAAGCTCACCCGGCGCACAGAACTTGGCGTTTCTCAGTTAGACAATAGCAGTTCCTATTTTGCTCTGAGCAGTCAATCCCCCAGCACTTCACTTAAAAGCTTTATGTTTGGGTTTTCGTCTTGTTTTATTTTTTAAATAGAAAAAAAAAATCCTATTCTAGTCTGTCCAGTGTTTTTCCAGCAAACCGGCGAGTCAGCACTAAGAATTCTCCTTGGTCAGCAAAGTGGCTGCCGCAGTGAGAGACTGTTTTGGGGAGCTGGAAGAGGCTCCCGAGAGAAGGAAAACTCGGGGTGGGCTAGGCACTCGCCAAATTCCCAGGTCTCCCAGAGCGTCCTGGGGACTGAGTGGGACCCTCCCTTCCCCTCCAGGTTGCAGCTTGTCCTGTCACCCATGGCATCCACCAGCAAGACAAGCCAGGAGTCGCCAGAAGGGTCAGACCCACGTAAAGCCTTTCCCCCAGCCACAGCCTGCAGTCTGATGGCTGTCAAGCTGCAACCGGCCATGGCCAACTGGGACTGCGCCTTTGAAGAGCTGTTGCCCAGGAAGTCAGTGCCCATGCCGGTCCACAGCAAGGAAAGTGCAGGTTGTATAACACCAGTCCCTCAGGCATTACCAAGGTGCACTCTGGGAATGTCCTACCTGCCCAAAAGGACTTGTTTCTCCAGATAAGGAGAAGTACGTGCCAAGAGCTCTTGGCCATTTTTCACCCCAGGGATGTTTCTCATTTCCCTTTGCTTTGTCAACAAAAAGGAAGCCTGTCATCTGATATCAGCCATGGCAGCCAGCCCTGGAAAAGGCCGCTAGCCCTAAGCCTTTCAGGCTCTTCAACAGCAGAAGCTCCCCAGTCCCATCTCCACCTCCAGGAATCTGGAAACCAGTGCCATCCCAAGCCTGGCAGTCGACAGAGTACAGGTATCAGACCAGAGGGCCTGGCTTAAGATTTAGACTCTGCTATTCAGGAGACATGAGCATTGCTGAATCTCGCTATGCAGCCGTTTTCTCATCAGGGCAATGAGTGGGGATAACGATTCCTACTTAACGGAGTTATTCTGAAGTTCAAATAGACATACATTACCTAAAAGCAATTAGCAAGAGTGCTGGATGCAGAAGAGCCATCCTATACTTTGTTGGGGATTGTCCAATACATTGTAGCTCTTGCGCTTGTTTAAGATCGGCTGTGATGCTGATAAGGTTTTCGGGAAACACGGGATCCAGCACCCCATGTCCCTGCAGCAAAACAAGTTACCCTTGGCTGCTCTTGCTCCCCACATCAATCTCCAAGTGCATTCGTATTCTTTGGCTGCCAGAGCCAGCCTGTGCATATGGAGCACATTTTCTTTGGGTAGCTCACCATTAACGTTTTCATTTCTGCTTAGCGTCAGGGGCTTTGCACATCACTGGCCTTGCAGAGGACTAAGCCCGCCTTTATGTAAGTTCACTTTGTTCTCTCATTTCCTGATCGGTCAGGAAACATTCCTGGGCAAAGGCGCCAAGAGGGCGGGTTTTGCCCGACAGCTCCAATCAGTTTGACTTTTGGAGGAGGATGAAGTTAGTCCCATCATACAGGCGTCTCCATCCACCCTACCATCTAGGGCTCCACCTGTGGATCAAATTCAGCCTTTCTTTTCCCTTCCTCTCTTTCTTAACTGCCTCCATGTGTATATCTACTAAGCTCTGCTGACAAGAGAAACGAAAAAGTTCACTGCCTATGTGAAGTTGCACGCCATCGGTAAGCTGAACATATCTCTGGAAATATGAAATAGAAGAATCCATAGTGTTGGCAAAGGTGCACTGAAATGAGCATGGTCAAAGCCACTGCTCGATGGAAGTCTCCATGGGTGTGTCCTCTCTGAGAAGGTGAGAGCAAAGACACGGTTTCCCACTCCTGCAAACAGTGACGGTCTTGGAAAGCCTGGGGCCAGTTTGACCCTGCCACTGGGGTCTCAAAGAGTCGGACCTGACTGGGCAGCAATGAGCCTGGGGGGAGGGGGGGTTGCTTGGTTGCTTGGTTTCTGAAAGGGTCAGAGCTGTTGAAAGATTCCACTTTCAAGAGCTTTTAAAAGCCTGATTCTACTTCTGGGGGAAGTATCCCAAAGAAATCATCAGAAATATGGTCAAAGAGTATTGTGATACAAAGATGTTCATTGCAGTTGTGTTTACAATAGCGAACATTTGAAAACATTGCAAATGTACAACAGAGAATCGAGGAATGGAGTGTGCATGCCTCACAGATCTGGGTGATATGAAAACAGTTTTTGAAGCCCACACTTAATAACACTTAACGAGATAGGAATTGATGCAGAGTATAATATTAAGTGAGAAAAAGACAATAAAATGCAAATTTTATCTAGGGTACAATATAAAGTATGTAGGGCATGAAAACAAAATACTGATTAGAGGGGAATCCCTAGAAATATTAACAGTGATTATCTTTTGGTGGTTTGAGAGCCTACTTTCATCTGTAGATGTTTCAATAGTCTCTAAGACGAGTCAGCTAGGTTTAGTTTGAGGGAGAAGCAAAACTGGTGATGCTTGTACGTGGGTCTACATCGAAAGAGATTTACATCAAGAAATGGTTCACACCGCTGTAGAAGTGGATTAGTGCAATCCAACTCAAATCCATAGGTCAGATATAAGGGGAAGACTTCTCCTGACTCCTGAAGCTGCAGGGGCTGATGAACAGGAGGGAGGAAGATGGAGGAGGAGACCACAGAGCTGGGCCTGATGGATGCCGAGCTGAATGAATCTGAAATCGGTTAGATGAACCCTAGGTGGGCAGTCCACTGATGGCTCCTAGGATCGACAGGCCATATGACAGGAAGCTGACAAAGATCCAGACCCAGCAGAAGTCAGCAAGCTTCCAGACACATTCACTTTCAACTAAAAGTTGGCCACACCCTGAATGAAACCTCCCTCAATTGGATCAAGGCTGTGACCGAATTACGGAGGTCTATATTCCCCATGGCTGCTCGGATGCTTCACTGAAGAGCCCATCATGGAGTTGACCACACTCTGGTAGATGCTATCATGAGAGAATCCGGGCTCACCCAAGGTGGCCTAAAACCTAAAGATCACAACTGGCAATCAAGTAACTGGCTCTTTCCACTCCAGCCTTCTTGAGCACAAAGGAGGAAAAGCTAGGCTGATTCTAACTTCGTAGGGAAGAGGTACTGGTGGTGCTGTGGGGTAACTGCTGGGCTGTTGAGGTTAATGCCTCTGTTAGGGAGCTAGAGGCAGAACTAGGGGTTGTCCCTCTCCATGCCAAGCCTCCCTCCCCGCTTACAGGAAGTTGGAAGTTGCTTAAGGTTAGAGGGCATGCTCATTTTCAGGTCTTTGAGACAGGAGGCCAGTACACCGGGGTGGGCCCCAATCTGGGCCAGGTGAGCTTAATTCAACCAATGGGGTCAGCCAGGACTGTCACCCATGCCCCCCTGAAAAGCCACCGTGCTCTTTTTCAGCCCTCTTTCCAGCTCCTCGTCCGGTGGCCAGGCTGCGGTTTCTCTGGCCTCGGCTCGTGTTAGGTGTGGGTATGAAGTGCCTGGGGCTGCCTGTGTAAATCCTGAAACGCCTTCTGTCCTTTATAAAATCTCACTCGGATCACAAGCCTGGCTTCCATGTGAATGCTTTCTCATGGGAAGCCAAGGACCAAGGTATTTCTCACCTGAGAAATGTAACAGCTCTAACTTCGTAGGGAAGGTCTGTCTCTTCCAGATTTGCCTCCGTTCTACTCCCTGACAACCATGTAAACACATCTGGCCAAGCCGGGTTGTCCAAGTGGACAGGGCTTCTCTGACCATGAACTCCTGCTGCTGTGCACACCCTGGGAGCCTTTGCCTAAGGCTTTGCAGGGCTCCCTCCTGTCTACTAGGTCACTGCAGATTGATTCCTCTCACTTCTCTGTGGTTTACAATGTGCAGTTCCTGACCCTCACTGTCTCCCCTGGTGCTGGAGCCATGTTTCTGCAATACCAACCAAGCAGTGAGTCGGCTGCAAGCCATGTGTCCTTACTGCCTTCTCAGCAGGCTCCTTGCCCTCTCACTTCCTCTGTTTCTGTCCGGCATCCACATGCACAAAGCTCCTTCTTTAAGGAGCCCTATGGGGGTTATGCCCAAGATATATGGGGGGAGGGAAGAAAGGCCTGAATCAGCCAATGGGAATTTAGTTCTGTTCAGCAAAGGGCTGAGGAGCAGTCAGGTCACAAAACCAAAGGCCCAGTCTGCAGAATTCACCAGGTCTGGGATTTAGTATCTTAGCCTTCAACTTGAAGCAGGAAACTTAATGATTCCTGCCTCACCTCGCCATACTGAATGAACTCCACAAGCTAATTTGAGGCAGGGTATTTACAAAATCACTCTTGAGAATGCCAGTGGACATTGTCATCTCTCGGCTTTTCGATGCTTTAATATCCAGCCATGAAAAACCCAACAGTGTCCACGCCATCTTCAAAGCCTTTCTTCCGCTGGGCCTCACTACCTTAACCACCCAGTGTTTCACTTCTTGTCAACATGGACTCCTGTCCACAAAGTCCACTTAATTCCCTCCCTGACTCTGACCACATTCTCATTTGGTTCCTTTACCCTCCTCCTCAAGTACAACCTCACGGTTAACTTGGCACAAAGGTAGGACACCAGGATTCTTAGGCTGAACTTCCCATCCCATAACTTAAAACTTTAGGTACCTCGTTAGCTTCGCAGAGTCTCAGTCTCCTGATTTGGAAACACAGAGGTCGAATTAGCAATGTGAGTACCATTCCAGCTCTCACATCTCTAGTTCGTCTCACAATCAAGTAAAACGCCTCCGCGGAGTGGACGCCCGACGCGGAGCTCTGGGAGCACTTGTACAGCAGTGCCCACCGGTCCAGGAGCTGACTCAGATTGGTTCCGCATTGCCATTGCCATTGGTCCTAGGTGTTTGGTGGATTGTTTATTTTATCCCATTTGAGTCCAAAATGCCTTTGGAGCAATGGCTGCATTTCTTCACAACCTCCTTCTATCATGTTCAGAACACAAGAAGCAGTCAGGGAAGGTTGTTAGTTCTCTGACTAATGCCTATCCCCCAGGCAGACTTGAAAAGGGACTCATTTAAATTTGGTTTCCCTGCCAGAATTGTCAGGCCTCAGTGGCCTTGGGAAATCACCAAGGAGTAAAATCGTCATTTATCCTAAAAACTCTGCAATCTGCATGGGCTGCCACATCTCCAACCCTCTGCCCCGCTCTCACATGACCGCCTCCGTCCTTCCCCGGGGCGTGCTCCTCCTGGAGCAGAGTGCTCCTCCTCACTCACAGCCAGAAAAAAACACCGGACTCTCAGGGACCCCGAGCCTGCATCCCCACACAGCCGACCTGGAAAGGAGCCCAGAAGGAGGCAGATCCTGATGTGAGATGCATTGTACCCTGAGCGCGGCAACCCCTCTGCTGTGTGATCTTGAGGAAGTTTTCGGCATCTTTGAGCCTTATACTCTGTGTACTCTATGAGGCTGAAATATAATCAATCGTGTCAGCATGTTTTATAAAATGTAAATATAGACACATACATCTTTGCATCTAGCTATACGTGTGTGTGTAAAGGTTCACTACTATCCAGTCAATTCTGACTCATAGGGCCCCGCCTATAGGGTAGGCCAAAACTGTCCCCTTGGGTTTCCATGGTTACAGGTAAATGGAGAAAATATTGAAGGGGTTTCGTCGTGGTTGGTTCTGTAACCCATGCTGATGAAAGCAGCCGTCATGAGCTCAAGCACTGCATTGCACTGGGTCAATCTGCTGCACAGCTCCTCCACAAAGTGTTGAAAAGCAAGGATGCTACTTTGAGGACCAAGGTACACCTGACCCAAGACATGACATTTTCAATCGCCTCATATGCATGTGAAAGTTTAACATTGAATAAGGAAGACCCAAGAAGAATTGATGCATTCGAATGATGGTGGTGATGAAGACTATCAAAAGTACCACGGACTGCCAAAAGAATGGAGACATCTACCGTGGCAGAAGTATGGCCAGAATGCTCCTGAGAAGCAAGGCTGAGGAAGACTTCCTCCACGTACGTAGACGTGTTGTCGGGAGAGAGCAGTCCCTGCAGAAGGATATTAGGCTTGGTAAAGCAAGGGGGTGGTGATGATGAGAAAGGCCCGGGGCCAGATGGATTGACCTAAGGACTGAAACAATAGGCTGCGACAAGAACAGGATGGTGTGGGCCGGGCGTGTTGGGTTCAGTTGTACACAGGGTCACTATGAGTCGAAACCGACTCGTCCACACCTGGCAACAGCAACAACAAACATTGCAGAAGGAGAAAGCCTCATGTTTCTTCTGCAGAGAGGCTGGTGGTTTCGAACTGCCGACCTTGCAGTGATCAGTCCAACGCATAATCCATTACGCCACCAGGAAATTTGTCAGAAGTCTTAACTCACACATGACCGAATCACAAAGCCATGGCCAGGTGAGCAACCTCGACCAATGTAGCGAGATGGTATTTACATATAACACATTTACATGTAACATCTGGCTTGATTCAGTGTCCAAAAGTCCCTAGTCGGAGACTCCCCTGTCCATAAAGCCATGGTCAGGGAGATACGTCGATGATTGCCCTCCTACACAGAGCTGGAAGGCACAATGTGTGTTTCCATTGACAATAGCCAGTGGTCTTTGCATCCAGGGTGGGCAGAAATGGCCATATTTCATTCCTCAGTTCGGTCTTGGAAGAGTTAAGCAGACTTCTGAGGAGTTTCCTGAAGCACTCTCTCACAGGAGAGAGTGTTCAGCACTTTTTTTCTAAGGGAGAAAAACATTCCCAATTCATCATAACTAACCTACCAGCAAATCATTGGAACCCTGCCCATCTGTAAGCAGGCTCTACCTGTGTTAAATCACCTTCAGATGCAGCCGCTCTGTGCCGACCTGGTGGGCTAATGGCACATTTGCGGATCCCAGCATGTCTATGATATTACAAACACAGGTGTGGTCTCCTGCTTTCCCCTGCATAGGACAGAAGGGCTGAACGGAGAGAGTGCAGTGGCTTTCCTGGCCCTCGTATTGTGCGGCAGGTGAGCTGTCTGCACAAGATCTTCAGGGGCTGAGAGCTCTTTTCAGGTAAAGGAATGGCTGAGAAAAACAAACATATTTTAACCGGCCCCCGTGAAAGGTAATCTCAGAATAGACACCGATTTCTTGCATAGAAGCAAGAAAACAGACCCTGCATCCTAAAGACAGGCTTGAGGAAGCCAGAAGAAAGGGTTCACACACCTTCCAAGTCAGCAGTGTCTCTATCTAGAGCTAGGGGTCTTTAGAGAGGATCTACACTGGAGATCCAGCAGGCATTTGCGTACAGGACTCTCCAAGGAAAGGTGTCCAGTCGGCCCCCCAACCAAGGAGCTAAGGCTAAAGATACGGCTTGCTTAGCTGCAAAGCAACACCAGAGGCAAATCAAAAAATCTAGCTCAGCAAATGAGATGCAGACCCCAAGAATCTGGCCTCCCAGTCCTTTATCAGACAGATTTGGATCGAGATGGTCAAAACACTTGTAGCTCCAAAGTATCGACTGGGCTGCAGTGCATCCTCTATCTTATCTTCACATGTAAGTCCAAGGCCTGCTCCCTAGGGGTGTCAGCTGGCCGACCCTGACCCTGTCCCACTGGGTTCACCCAGTGCGGTTTCTGGTTTCTACCTTCGTCGCTGTTCTCAGGAGCCATCTAACATCCAGAGAGAGAAAGGTGCATTACAAGCCCGAGGAATGAGAGAGGGAAGAGGGAGAAAGAAGCTGGGAGCCAAGGACACCCTAGTCCAAGCTTCACCATCTGCCTTGTCAGATGGTCACTTTGGTTCCCAAGACCCACTTGGGGCTCTGCAATTCATTTCCATTGGATGCTTCATTTCTATTCCTTCTAGCCATCCAGATAAGCAGGCTCAAGCTCTTGAAGGGTCATGAGAGCCCAACAACTGGAACAACAACAACAAAAGTGCGGCTTTTTAAACACAACAGCCCTCAGCAACGAACACACTATCTTCACTGGTTGCTCCTTTACTCGCCATCTTAGTGAGAGCTGCTATAATACCAAAAGTGGGTGACTTTAAAGAAATGAAATGTATAGTTTCACAGTTCTGAAGAACGGAAGTCCAAACCAGGGTCCTGGTCAGATGGACCAGGTGCTTTCAAATGGTGCTTGATTACATTATACACATGTGACTGCATTATGGAAAGTGACTATATTATATCCTATATTATGTTACATCCACAGGCATAGAGATTAGGACATGTGGTAGTTCCACAATTTCATGTCAACTTGATAAAAGAATTAAGGGGTGAAGTTTAGCCTGTCAATCAGGCCACAGCCTGATGATGCCTCCTGGTGGGTGTGGCCTCATCATGAGGATTCTGGGAACTTCCTGTCTTTTTCTCTTGGGAGGTGGACCACACTCTCTCCCTACTTCACCTTCCTGTTGAGGAGCCCCATTCAGAGAGCTGGAGAAGCCAGCGCTGTGATGCTTCCTCTGCCATTGGATCCACAAGACATTCCACCCACCTGCCTGTGATCTTCCTGCCTTCGGCATCATTGCACGTGCTGGTGAGTCTGAAAGGGAATTTATGGACTAGTATTGGGCTTATGGGCTAATATCGAACTTATGGACTTGCTCTGGACCGGGCTGAGATGTTATATTAATATACAATTACTGTCCCATATAAAGCTCTTTCCAAACATATATGAATGCTCCTGGATTTGTTTCTCTAGTCAACCCAGACTAACACAGGACTCTAACACATATCATGGAGGGTGTATATGTGTGTGTGTTTGTCAAAATTTAATGCCTAACACCCAGTTTAACCATGTTTTCCAATTAATGCATTACCCCATCAGGCAAATTCCTATTCCTAGATGATCATAAACTTGCATTGCTGGACCCTATCAAGTCAGTTCCAGCTCATCGCGTCTCGATGTACAATATAACAAAACACTGCCTGAGCCAGCGCCCTCCTCACCATTATTTTCAAGTTTGAACCCATTGTTGGGGCCACTGTGTCCATCCATTTCGTCGAGGGCCTTCGACATTTTCACTGACCCCAAAGTTACCAGGCATAATGTCCTTCTCATAAACTCATAGCCACCAGTAATCGTTGTGGGTGTGTGCTGGAGAGTCCATCTGCACTCACAGTGGCCTTATATGACAGCATAGCATGACCCCTCAGGTTTCCTAGGTTGTCATGTTTATGTTAACGGATTGCCAAGTCATTTTTCCCATGGAGTTACTAGTGGGTTAGAACCGCTGACCTTTGGGTTAACTGTTGGATGCCACCCAGGGATGGTACCATATTTCTAATGCTGACTATGTGCCACACAGTATACTTCGGTCACATTATTTCTAATCTGCACAGCTGCTTGTTTAGGAATGGCTACTTCTTTCTAAGATTAAGAGAAGTAAGCCGGTGGACCAGCAGCCGGTCCAAGGAAGAGCAAAGACAGCAACTAGCTTGGCCTGACTCCCCCGCTGGGCACTTCCCACTCTGCTGCGGTTTTGAAGCAATGTACCTGTGGAAGCTCTTTTACACTGTGAAACACTAGACCATGAAAAAGGTTCATTTTTCTAGCTGTGTTATTAATAACTGTGGACATCGAGAAAGAGAATACTTAAAAAATAAAAATAAACTTCCCCACCCCCAGCCAGTCCTGGAGCTTTGGGGCTAGGCTGAAGGGGGGTCCCTCTGGGACATGGGG
>NW_022111363.1:6165368-6167737 GCF_000313985.2 Echinops telfairi
GTTGGCTATGTCATCAGAAGGGACCAGGTCCTAGAAAAAGGCGGCCTGCCTTGGTAGGGGGTCAGCACAGGAAGAAAAGAAAAAGGAAATAGCCCCGACACGCCCATGAGATGGTGTCAGAGTTGCTTCAACAGAGGACTCACAGGTGACCATGGCGATGAGGGCGAGCAGGACCAGGTAGTGTTTCATCCTGTGGTGTGCTGGGCCGCTCTGAGCCAGAGCCAATCTGACAGCAATGCATATTTGAGCTCATGCTTAATGATTGTCTGTCTTTCTGCATGAAGTGTGTGTGGGGTGGGGGGTGGGGGCGGGTCCCAAAGGTTTGTGGGAAATGGAATTAAAAGATAATGAATTTTTTCCATAAACTTTTTGATGCCCCCTCATGGGTGTGTGTATGTATGTATGTTTGTATGTATGGCCTACAGAGGAACATTTTTGAAAATGAAAAGAGGTACTATTAATAATTATACAACTTGACGGGCCCAGGTATCAGGCCTCAGAAGACCCCAAACAAACAACCATTTGGATGTGTGAATGAGGGGGCTTGGAATGGAGACCCAAAGCTCATCTGTAGACAATTGGACATCCCCTCACAGAAGGGTCACAAGGAAGGGACAAGCCAGCCAGGATGCAGTATAGCACTGATGATACACACAGCATTCTTCTAGTGCTTTAATGCTTCCTCCCCCCACTATCACAACCCCAGTTCTATCTTACAAACCTGGGTAGACTAGAGCATGTACACTGGCACAGAAAAGAGCTCACAAGACACAGAATCCAGGACAGATAAACCCCTCAGGGCCAATATTGAGAGTAGTGATACCATGAGGGTAGGGGGAAGGTGGGGGGAAAGGGGGAGGGGAATCAATCCCAATGATCAATGTACAGCCCCCACCCCTCCCCCAAACCGGGGTACGAACAACAGAAATGTGGATGAAGGGAGACAGCAGATGGTATAAAATATGAAAATAAAAATTTATAAATTATCAAGCATTCATGAGGGTGGGAGGGGGAAGGGAGGGGGTAGAAAAGAGGAGCTGATACTAAGGGCTGGAGTAGAAAGAAAGTCTTTGGAAATTATGATGGCAATATATGTACAAAGGTGCTTGATACAGTTGGTGTATAGATTGTTATAAGAGCTGTAAGAGCCTCCAATAAATGATTTATTTTAAAAATAATAATTATGCCAGTACCAGAAGGAAACTGAGACAGATGGTCATCCTGTGCAGAAAGCAGAGAACGGTTCTGCTGTACTTGCCACTCTAGTTTCACTGCTAAATGCCATGCCTGACACATACTTGATGCTCCATAAATAAATGCATCGGTTGATTTAACAAATGCCTTTCCAAGATTTCTCATCATCTTGACTGGGTAAATCTTTCAGATCTTACTACAGCTTCTCACATACGCCAATCCTAGACCCATTGGGGATCTCAATTCAGCTCATTCTGAATCCATCACATATTCTCATGTCTCCAAGCCTTCATAAAGCCGTCACCTCTACCCACAGTGCCCGTCTCTCTCCCTCCACCCTAGGTGAATCCTCTGTTATATACTGAATTGTGTTCAAATCCCAACCCCTATACCTGTTAGTAGAATCCTGCTTGAAATCAGAGTTTTCTTTTGCTGTTTGTTACGTTGTGCTATGTTGTATTGTGTTGTGTTGTGATGAGATAATGATTTTATGTTATGTTGTTGTGCTGTGTTGTCTTGTGATCTAGATAATGCCCACATAGAGTAGATTTCAAATCCAATCACTTCTGAGTTTTTAAAAAAAAGATTAGACAAAAAAACACACACGCAGGAAGACCAACACCACGTGAGGATAATCGACAAGAAGCCAAGGGACACCTGGGACTACCAGCAAGGAAGACATTAATACCAGGGCCTGACACGGACTTCTAACCTTCAGAACTGTGAAAAATAAATTTGTGTTCCTTAAATCCACTCCCTCATAATCACGCTGCAGGACAGAGTCAAACTGTCCCTGTGGGTTTCTAAGGCTGTAAATCTTTCTCTTGGAGCTGCAAGTAGGTTTGAACTGCTGACCTTGTGGTTAGCAGCTCAATGCATAATCCACGATGCCACCAGGGCTCGCTGCAGTTCTCCTCTGCCCTATGGAGTCACTGTGAGTCAGCATTGATTCAATGGCAGTGAGAAGGCCTTGACGTCCTTCTCTTACAGCAACACCAGGAACTAGTCCCTATCCTTAGCAGTTTCCTCAGTTCTAATACCACCTCTTCTCTGAAGTCCTCCTTCGGTTTTCCAGAAGACTCAGATATCCCTCCCTAGTGATATTCAGCTGGATGGCAACTAACAACAACAGTGGTGTGCCAGAGATCTCTGGGTTGTATAGTTAAGCACCTGAC
>NW_022111363.1:6168468-6169962 GCF_000313985.2 Echinops telfairi
CTCCCCCGCCCCCACCCCAATCATTGAACCAGCCCTCAGCCGTGCCTCTGTCAGCCTGGATACAATTGAGGAGTCCCTCCTTGACAGACAAGGCTTCCTGGCACTGCCTCTGACGTGACGGCGGCTGCTGGACTCCCTGGATCCTCCATCCTCCCCTTGGCCAGGCTGTTTATATTCTGTAAAGACCTTTCACGTAATGCCTGTGCTAATATTTACATCCCTGCTTAACTAGTTGGCCTCTGCTGCTCTGGGCCTTTCGTAGACATAAGCAGGATGGAGTTGCAATCTTTCCAAGCTACTCAGTAGCTATTTCCCACTCGAAGGAGTCAAAGCCTGCTAAGAGCTGGAAGCCGCTTAGTGGGCAGGTGGTTGGGGGGTTGGGCTATGTCCAGTGAATGATGGGCTGGGCTGAGCCAGTTGTATCTAACACATGGGCTTGGGAAATAGTTCTGGGTTTGGATCAATGCTCATCCACTCACCAGCTATGCAAGACCAGTAAGTGAGTTAATTTCTCTGGAGTCTTACTTTTACATCTATCGAAAGGAGATGGAATAATATTTCAGAGGGTTGATGTAAAGACCAAATATGGTGTGTATATAAAAAGACAGTCTCCTAGCAATTGTTCAATAAGTCAATTATTAATATAAATCAGTAAACATGTACTGCATTCCTACAATATACAGTTATATGTATATATGAGGAGGTACCCCTAAAAAAACAGAATTGTGCTGGGCAGAGCAAAACTTTTGTACTACACATTTTTCCCACTAGGCAAGCACAGAGCTACTCACACTGAATTAGTGCACCCAGTGGCGTCACCTGGGAAGGTTCTCTCAGGTCACAGTGAATTTTTTCATAAAGGCAGTTTCACTGGAACCATTTTGTGTGTGTGTGATGGCTGATTTAAGAGAACAGCAAGCAGCTCTGAAATTTGGTTTCCTGCTTGGGAAAAATGCCGCAGGAACAGTTGTGATGTTGAACACAGCATATAAGAACAGAGTTATGGGGAAAATTCAAGTGTTTCAAAAAGGGTGAAATGCCACAGTGGGTGAAATGCTAAGGGCATGCAATAGAGCAGTAAGGAGAACAAAGCAATGAAGCCCCCAGGGAATACCAAAAATAGACTTTGGGGCCAGGGTGTGGCACCCCATCAAACTCCAATGGAAAACACTCCTAAAGGTCAGACCTGGAACTATTTATAGGCTTTTCTTTTGTTGTTGTTGGATGTTTTTTGTTATTATTATTTTGTTGCTTTGTTTTCTTTTGTTGCTTTGTTTAGCTCTGTCTTGTTTTTGTGCTTATTATTGTCTCTGAATGTCTGTCTAGATAGAAAACAACAGGACCTCAGGTTCCATGGGGGGCTCCGTGGAGGGACACAGGAGAGGGGGAGGAGGGGGCAAGGAAAGGGATGTCAACAAACCCAGGAACAAGGGAACAACAAGTGATCTAAAGTCAACAGTGAGGAGGGCATAGGATGCCTGGTGGAGCTTGATC
>NW_022111363.1:6171336-6178835 GCF_000313985.2 Echinops telfairi
GGCAAAAAAAACCAAAACAAAACATGCCTTTCTTGCCCCACCTGACCTCACTCTTCACAACTTCTTTTTGTTTCCTCAAATGCAGAAGGGTATGAAAAGGCATGATTTGTTGATGTAGAAGAGTTGAAGTGTAAAATAAGGGCGGTACTGTCAGCCATCCAAACAGATGGGTTTGAAAAAATGTTTCCATGGAATACAATTGCAGATTTGACAAATGTATTAAGTATAATGGAGAGTACTTTGAATGTGATAAGGTTGAGTTGTAAAAAAATTTTAAATACATAGCTTTGATTTTAAAAATTCCGGGCTTTTGGGGGGTACCCCCTTGTGTGTGTGCATATATATATAAAGTGTATAGTGATAAGCTCCAAAATTGGAATAAGGAAGATAAAAAGTTGAAGACCTAATTCTAGTCCTTCTAGAGTTCACCATCAGAACCCTAAATAAAGTATCATAAGAGATAGAAAATAGACAACCATAGTAACAGCAGGAAGAAAAAGAATGTGCCGGAGAGGGTGGAGCTGAGATGGAGAAGAATGTGCTGGAGGACGTTGGGTCTGGAAGACTGAGGGGAGAATTGGTTTGTAGCTGTGATGAGAGAAAACTTTTCAGAAGCCATTTCTCATGCAAAGCCTCAGAACAAATAACACTGTTCTAACTAGTATTTTCCTTGAGCAGTTCCTATGGAACAGGCTTTGTGCAAAATCTTTTATATCATTTCCTTTGTATACTACTTAAGGTTTTCTGTCAACTGGGCTGGGCCAGGCTTCCCAGTGATTTTCCAGTTGAGAGGTGGTAATTGCCCTATGTTGAGATCGTCTGCAGGGTGTGGCCTGCTTCCAACATACGTGGACACTGTGGAAAGGCTTGCTTGTATTTTACTCTGGAGCCTGCATCGGACCTCCAACTCTTTGCAGTTGAACCCGCAGCCTGCTGATTTGTATTGCCTGCTGGTCCTGGGAGTTGTCAGCAGCCCCTCTCTTACCTGCCAACCATGGTTTCATTTGCCTCTGCGGCCAGAAGCCTGCTGTCTGACCTGCCAATCTTGGGCTCATCAGCCTTGCAGGAGAAAACTCCAGCCTGCGCTTGCCTGCCGCTACAACTGTGTGAGCCATCTCCTTGATAAAAAACCTCTTTTTATAGATACATGCATAAGCTTCATTAGTTTGGCTTCTCTAGAGCACCCAGCCTAAGACATTACTTAATCCTCCCACAACCCTGTGAGTTAAGATAGGTGCTGCTCTTATTCTCATTATACAAATGAGAGAATGTGGAAGCTGAGACAAGAGAAGTGGCATGCTTGATACCTCCGGGCTCAGGAATGGCCGAGGAGGACTTGATCTCCGAGGTCTGCCTTAACCAGAGTTCTTAATCCCACCACTGTGTGCTGGGATTGTGCATGAATTCTACAGTGAGGGGTAGGGAGGGTGCAGGGGTTCATGTGTGAGCACAGACACACATACACACACACAACAAGAAAAAACTGAGTGAGAGGGCCTGTCAGCGAGGGAGACCAGATCTGAAAAAGGTCCTCGAATCCAGGCTGAGGAAGTTAGACTTCTTGTTCTTCTTAGTTCTCCCGGCTGCACGTTCAACCCCAAGAGACCACGGCAGTGCTCACGCTCCTGATGAGACTAGAAACAGGCCCTGGCCGGGGTGGGGCAACGAGCCAGGTGTGCGCCGCACTCCCTGCCAGAGGAAAGGGCCTCCAAATTGACTTTGACATCAAAGGAGAGCTCAGCAAACCCTGCAAAGGCAAAAATACCTGCAGGAACGTCTCTCCTTCCCAGAGTTTTGGCAAACTTATTATCCCGATCAATAGCTGAGTCATTACAATCCCCTGTGATCAAAGGGGGTGTTTCTCCCTTTCTCGGGCCTCTTGACAGGCCTTTCTTATCTGGAAAAAAGATTTCTTAATCTACTTTCCCTAAATGCCCTGAAGGTCTGCGTGCCAAAGTGGGGGCCCCAGAAGTCCCTGATTGCTTTTATTCCCCTTAACAGTTCCCTGACCCAGCTCGCAGGCAGCACAGGTTGGGAGCTGCCTTTTAGCTTGGGCGCCCCACAGAGCCCCCAAAGGAAACCAGGTGGGCAGGACCCTAGGGACTCCAGGACAAAGGAGGGTCACAGTTCGCCTTCCTTCTGAGAGAAAGTAGGGCAATGTTGGAGGGTGGGGCCAGAGGAACCCAGTAGAGAAAGAAGCCCAGGCAACCCACCCCCACACCAATGTCCATAGAGTCCGTCTGACTCCCGGTGACCCCCTGTGTCATAGCGCTGTGAACCTTGCTCCACGGGGGCTTTCAAGAGTGTGCTCCTCCTGCAGCAGGTTGCCAGGCCTTTCTTACGCGGTCCCCCTGGGCAGGCTCGATGAGCCAGCCTTTCAGTTAGTAGTGAGTGCCTCACCATCGGTACCTCTTGTGGATGCTAGCCGGCGTCCAGTGCGTAGTCTTCAGATTCTATTCCTGGAGAAGGGCAGCATGCTTGGGAAAGTCCAGGGGCGGTGAAAAGGAGGAAAGCCCTCCACAAGATGGATGGACACTGGCTGCAACAGTGGCCTCCAACCTGCGAGCAACTGTGAGGATGCCCCAGGACCAGGTGGTGTATCGTTCTGTCGTGCATCAGGTCGCTCTGAGTTGGAACCAACTCGATGGTTCCTAACAACAAGCTTGTCCCCTGACCATCTTCCAGTCTCCCACAAGACCCAAATCCTGGCAGGAAGATGGCTTGGAGGAGGCTGTTCAAAGGGAATCTTTAGGTTGAAAGGCATTTTTTTGTGGAGCCACCCTGACCACTGCTCTATGTCCATAAACCCCTCACCATGTGCCATGCAGACAAAAGACCATGGGGCTGCTGCTGGAGGCCCTGGATGGTACCAATGGCTAACGCACAGCTGTGAACCCACAGGTAGAGTAAGCCCACCCACAGGGGTTTCATGAGAAAGGCTACGTACTCTGTTTCTGAAACCCCCACTCTTGAATCCCCTACGGAGCACATCGTTAGCTCTATTCTGACCCCCAGGGGGCCATCCTAAGGCAGGGTTGCCTGGTGCCAAGTGGTTCGGGTTGGTTGGCATATAGCGCCTGACCCCTGGGCATCAAGGCCTGCTCCCTATCTCAGCTTCTAAAGTGTCCAAGGTTTTCTGATATGGGTCAGGGTGAGCTCCCCAGAGGGTCAGAGTCAGGACCATAAACCTGCAAAGAGTGACCAGCGGCCTTCACTCCTACCCCATGCAGGAAGGAAAGGGGCCTTGGAGGGGGCCCGGTCTCATGTATGATTCAGAATCCAGGTCCTCTCTGACTCTCAATGATTTAAGAGGTTTCTGCACTCCAGAAACCTAATTACCCCAAAGATTTCCGTTAAGTCTTCTCAGCTTTGCTTCTGAAGAGGCCCTTCCAAGAACGCCACTGGGTTGGAGTCATTACTCTGCCGACCGCTTGCAGGGCTGTTTATTGTATTTTTATGAGGGGGATGCTGCGCTACCTAATACATTTCCCAGGAAAGACTCTGTCGAGTAGGGGGGAGGAGAGCGGGGAGAGGAGGGGATGTCCCAGAGCCACAGCTGCAAACAGGAGAAAAGCAAAACAAGTGGAGGCAGTCCACACGCATGGCCCCACACATGGAGGGACACGGGTACACCAGGGAGCATACAGATGTTGATCCAGGACATGCCTGCTTAGGGCACAGACAACCAAGGGAATGAGTACCCACAAGCTGGTACATTTTGATAAGCATCCCAGAGGCCACCCTGTCCAGCCCCCTGCCTCTAGACAGATGTGCTTCAATTTACTCCAGACAGCATGTGATTCCGCATCTCCAAGGCAGCCAATTTCAGAGTTCTAGTGGTAGACTCCACCAGTGTCCTAACAGGCCTCCTCTCGCGGAGCATTTTCCTTCTGGAATTAAACAATGTTGACTCTGGAAGGGAACTTGGGGATGGATAGATAAAGCCTCTTGTTTTCGGAGTAGAAGATCCAAGGGTCTTCATTTCCGGAGCAGCTGGTGTTCTTTTCCAATGGAGATGTTGCTCTGTGGTAGGGACCCACATGGCTTAGGAAGGCATCAAGCACTGGTCACCCCCTTAGGTTCTGAGCAGAAGCCTAGACTCTGGTGTAGAAGCCACACACCCATTTCCATTGAGTCAACCCTATGTAACATTTCTGAGACTGTAAATCTTCATGGGAGGAGACAGCTTCATCTTTCTCCTGCAGAGTGGCTGGTGGATTCGAGCTACCAACCTTGCCTTGATCAGTCCAACACCTCACCCACAGCACCGCCAGGACTCCTCGAGCTATGATCCATCATAAGAGAATGACAATCCTATCCGACGCTCGATAGGTTTCAACTGTTTGTGTGTTTGTAAAGCATATGGGTCTATATTTAACCGCCAACCTAATAGCTGCACTTTAAGAATTTGGCAGGGAATGCAGTCTCAAACCCACCACCACACAGTGTCTATCCAAAACCTAGATGAGAGGTAAAATATATTAACGATTACTTGAAGAATGTGCCGTCTATCCATCCCTCTGAAAATCTGACACCTGCCCCAGCAGTATGCCAGGTCAGCAGAGAACTATTTACTGGCCCATGTCACTTGATTGTCTACGGAGTTGTTTCTCAGAATTGAAGGTTAGTCTGTGTTGAAAGACAACATTACAGGGAGCAGTCTTAAGAAGGGAGGTGTTGCATCTCCCCTAAGGGTATTGTTCAGGATGTTGCTCATCAAATCACACAGAGCTGTTGTTTGGAAGGCCCCCCAAGAAAGCCTCTTCCCGGTTCCGCACTGAAGAAAGTGTGCTTACTTGTTTTACTATATAATCTTTTGATGACTATTTTCTTCTTTCCATCCTTCCTTTTACAGATCCCTGGGTGATTCAAATGATGAACGTACTTGGCAGTTAATCAATGGGTTGGCGGATCCAGTCCACCTAGAGGCATCTCAGAAAAAAAGGCCAAGCAATCCAGTTCTGAAAACTCAGCCATTGAAAAGGACAGAGCACAGTTCTCAGACTCATACGGGTCATCCTGAGCCGGAGTTGACTCGGAAAAGCAGCTGGTATCTCTCCTTCATGTCTCTCTGGCGCGCTCTCCTTCCTTTCCCTCTCCCTTCCTTCCTTCTTGTTCTCCTTCATTCATTTTTCAGATCTTTCTTCTTTTCTTTTCTCCTATTTTATAGGCACTGTGAAGTGTGAGAGTGATCAAATGACCTTACTTGGGTTGGCTACCCCAAACTGTGAAGTTTACATTGAGGTTCTGTGCCATCAAGTGGATTCTCATTCATAGTGATCCTCTACAGCCCAGCAGACTGCCACCTAGCGTTTCCTAGGCTCTGATCTCTACAAGGGTCGGTCCCCAAGTCTTTTCTCTGGCCAGGCCATTGGTGGGCTTGAAGCACTGACCTTTTGGTTGGAAGTTGAGCACTAAACCATTGTGCGACATTGCACTCCTGCTCATCTAAATAGGGCGTGCCCATGGCAAGGTCATAGGGCTTCAAGCTCAGCATCCCTGTATTAACCTCATTCCTGGTCCCCTGCATCTCAAGGTTGGCATCTCTACCTTGGCTTTCCTAATGGCCTTTCCCATGTGCTTCTAATTTATGTACTTTATATATCCATGTACACGACCAGAACTAAGTCTTAGACTAAACTTTGGTTTAAATACATGGATGAATTAATTAATATGACTTGTACTGTGCCACATACACAGTTTCTATTTCCTCAGGAATGCCTTTTCTGAGCCGGCATTGGGAGGCCTGGCAAACAAAGTGGGTTTGAGCTACAAGTCTTGACTTATGTACAAGACACAGAGAAGCAGAAAGAAGTGGAGAAACAACCCTATCTGAATTCTGCCCTCTTCATTGCCTTCTACGCCTGCATCTTCTCCTTCTCTCAGTGGAGCCTGTCTCAGGTACCTGTACCACTATCTAATAGCGCTTCAGGAACTGGAAAGCACATAGACACGGAGCAAAACCCATGACATTATTAAACGTAAGTGCTTGAAGGAACCTGAGAAACCACCTCTTATGGCCCTTTGTTTGAACAAGAAAAAAGGGAAGCGTGGCTCTTGGCGTGCTTGGATCACCTCCTCTAAGAAAGTGCTGGGTCAAGAGCCTACTCCCTAAATGCCTGGGTCCTTTGTTCCATTCCAAGAAGCAAAATAGTTTCCGGCCCCATTGGGAAGCCTGGGCTCTATAGTGACATTGGTGGATATTGATCACTTACAAAATAGAGAAGCTGAGGTGGAGGTCTCCAGTACATTATTTAACCCTTTCAGAAAGACCTTGGTGGATGTAAAATTTGAGGGCATATTACTTAATTCCACTGCCCCTTTGTTCCTGCCTCTGTTAAGCCAACCAAAACACCACATAAGGTGCCATCAACTTGAGCCCAACGTTCCTCTCACCACAGGTTTATCAGAGTTGAGCTGTGCTCCATAGGGGGTTTACGGGCTGAGTTTGTGGACATAAGGAGCCCAGTGGCATAGTTGTTATCAGTTGGGCTGCGATCCACAAAGTCGACAGTTCAAAACCACCAGGTGCTCCTCAGGAAATAGATGGGACTTTCGACTCCCGTAAACAGTTACAGACTCGGAATCTCACAGGGACAGTTCTACCCTGTCCTATAAGATCGCTATAAGTGGGTGTCAACTCGATGGTGTGTGTGTGTGTGTGTGTGTGTGTGTGATAGAAGTAGGTTGGCAGGTCTTTCTTCCAACATATATCTGAGTGAACTCAAACCTCCGACCTTCCAACTTGCAAGTGAGTCCTAACCATTTGATCGACCCAGGGATTCCTCATCTGCAAAAGGGAGATTTGAATTTTTTTTCAGGTTATTGTGAGATTCGAATGAGAACATGCATATGAAGAGGCTGATCATAGTAAACACTTACAACAATTAGTTGCTGTGCAGGTCCCCCACTTTAAAGATCAAAAAACACCATCTCCGGAGACCGTAGGCATCTGGGTAGAGAATAGCCAGTGCTTAACCTGCCTGACTCCAAAGCTTGTGTCTTCCAATTTAGAATCACTGAAGTACTGAGGGGCTTGGGCACTTTGATATCCCGCTCTTATTCTGATGTCCACCCACTGTCCCTCTCCGTCCTCTCTCTAGTCCCTTCTTGATTCTCATCACAAAACAGCCCCCCTCCCCCAACCCCATCACAAAACAAAAACTGTGCAAAGCCACGTGGGGCTTTCTGACAATGCCGAAAAGCTTGAGATAAGAAGCAGGGAGCGTTGCATCATCCCTTTGGGGGGTCTTTCCTAAAGCTTTGACCGCCACTCCTCTGTTCATTTGCTAGGACATGGTGGCTTGCATGTTGCTGTAAGACAGACTAAGAAGGAAGGCATGACAACATCCTCTCCAAACGTCACGAATGAAGACTTCCTGTGTTACAACGGGACACTGTCTGACTTGCTTGCTTTCGGGATGTCATCAAGAGGGGCTCCTTGCTGGAGGAGGACATTTTGTGTCGGGAAATAGAGGTTCCCTGAGTGCAAGAAAGAC
>NW_022111363.1:6179652-6184970 GCF_000313985.2 Echinops telfairi
ACTTCAAAGCCTTGGAGCTTTGTCTTGCACAACTGCCAAGCCCACTCCTTCATGCCCATTCCCTGACCCTGCCAGACACCAGTACAGTAAGAAGGAGAGGGTGCGTGTTAAGCTGAATTCTCTGGAGAAGCAATACCAAGAGATGCTTGTGTTTCTATGTGTACATAGAGATTGATATCAAGAAATGGCTCACACCAATGTGAAAGTGGGTAATTCCAGTCCACTTCAAGTCTATAGTTCAGATGCCAGCTGCAGGATTCTCCTGACTCCTCTAGCTGCATGGGGATGATGAACAGGAAGGAGAGAGATGAGGCAGAGAGACCACAGGCTGGTGGATACCTAGCTGAATGAATATGAGATCCGTTGAATGAAGCTTAGGTTGACAATCCACCGGTGGCTCTTGAGATTGGCAGGGAATGCAAGACTAGGTCGGTGAACCAGACGCGGGATCCAAATCCAGCAGTGGAAGTCAACTGTCTTCCACACTCGGCTGGTCTATACTAAAAGTTGGCCACGCCCTGAATGAAACACCCCTCACTTGTATCAAGGCTGGGACCAGATTAAAGAAGTCTGTTCTCCACACAACTGCTTGGCTGCTTAAAAAATATCCTACAGAATAGAAATTCCCTATGACCCAGCAATACCTCTGTTAGCCACCTACCCCAAGGACACAAGAGAAAGAACACTAACAGACATCCACCTGTGTGCTATAACAGCCCAGTCCATAAGAACCCCAATGCCCATCAATAGAGGGATGCACAGAGAAACTATGACACAGACGCCATGCACCCACTGAACAACAACGGTGTTAAGACCATGAGTCAGCTCATGACCAGGAGGAAACTGGAAACCACACCATTATGTTAATTGAATTTAGTCAACCACAAAAGGGCAAATATTGTATGAGTCCATTACTCTAAGAATCAAAACCAAAAAGAAAGCTGACTTCTGCTTTCAGTCCATGTATGTTCTAATCTCGTCTCTCCCAAGCATCAAGGTAAAAAGCCTGCCTACTACCCATGAACCAGCCGTATACAACCCCCTTTATATTTGCATCTTTAAAACCACTTTGACAGAAGAGACCCTACTGCAGCTGTGGTCAGTTTTTCAAGACGGGGGAGGAGGGAGAAGACCATTCCATTGCTGACATGGAACATTGTGCTGAGGTCACTCCAAATTGACAAGAATAGTATAAGAATGCTAATCAAACCTCGCTGGAAATTCAAGTCAAGATGGGGGGTAGGGGTATGTATGTCTCAGAGAAGGTGATTATATTTCTGTTAGTGGGTAAACTGGGAAAAGCAGCCTCCTCTAGAGAAAAAGCACTTAAAAATACTTACAAAGAATCCAAGGGGAGAATCCACCTGGTGCTATGTTCCTAACTGGACACGTTTGAACTAGTTTCTCTCCAGCCCTTTGTGACCCATGCCAGATCCAATAGACGACTGGGACGTTAGACATCATCATTTCAAGTCACGCAACAGCCTTCACAGGCCACATGAAAAGGATTTGACATGTGAACTTCATCAAGTGAACCACATTTTACCTTTGCCGTATCTCTACTGACTAAGCAGCATCAGCATATAATAGGAATCCAATAAATATTTGCTACATTATTTAATTAAAAGAGGGAGTCTCTGCGAGATGCAAGCAGGGATCATGCTCAGCAGATAACCAGAAGGTTAGGCATTGGAGTCCATGCAGAGGCACTTGGGGGAAAGGCCTGATTGTACACTTCTTGGGGGGCGGGGGGAGAACAACTATTGAAAACCCAATGGAGCACACTTCTCCTCTGCTACACATGGGTTCTCATGAGTTGGAATCAACTCGATGGCAACTGACTTTTGTTCAACTTCCCTGGAGAGTTCAGATCAACAGTCCAGAGACCTGTCCACTAACAACTCCATCCCACGTCCCTCGATATGCACTGACAAAGGAGGGTCCTGCCCAACACCTCGGATGTCATCTTACTGTGAGGTGGGGCTCCCATATGCAGTTACAGTCCCCGAAGCCCTCGGGGACTACAGTCTTGGTCTGTCCTAGAGAGTCCCTGTGAGTCATAAAAGACTCAATAGCAGGGAGTGCTGAGGGAGAGATGCAAGAAAGAAAGCCTTCGTTCTTGAACTCGGGAAAATGCCGAGGATGCCTCTCCCCAAACCAAGCCAAACAATTAGTGTCAAGTTAATTCCAATTCATAGTGTCCGCACAGAACTGCCCTCAGAAATTGACTGTCACACCAACAGATGGATTTGAGCCACCAACCTTAACTTACATTTAGCAGCTAAGCACTTAAGCGCTGTGCCACCAGAGCACCCTGGAGACCTACCCAAATTTAGATCCAGCACAGCCTTCCAGCCTCATTGATGTCTCTCATCTCTAAGCAACTATACCATTCACATGGACCCCTAATTCCACAACAATAATAGCTAATTCTCATTGCCCTATGCACATGCCAGCTATGATTCTAAGCAGTTCAAAAAGTTAACTCCTCTAACCCTTTGAACCCTCGGCACTAAAGAAAAAAAGCCTTATGTTCATCTCAATTGGTGCAGCAAAGCATTTGACAAAATTCAATATCCATTTTTCATTTGAAAAAATTCTCAATAGCTAGGAAAAGAAGGAACTGAAATCTATGAAAAACCTATAATATCACACTTAATCATACAGGTCTGAACAATTTCCTATAAAAATGAGAACAAGGCAAGAATGTCCACCTTGAGCACTGCTATTCGATGTTGGCCTGGAGGTCTTGGTGAGAGACCACAAAAAAGGCACTCATAAATAGAGATGGATACTATATCCATGGGTCTCCTGGCCTGAAATACTTAATGTTCTCCAGATGTCAATTCTTCCCAGATGGATCTAAAGATTCACTGAAATTCCCACAGTCTATTTGTCAGTAATCAGTGAACTGATTATATGGGAAACGTTATATGGGAAGATAACCTAGAATTTCCAAAACAATGTGGATAAAAAGAATAAAGTTGGAGGATGCATCCTGCACGGTCTTAAGACTTTGTGTCAAGCTTAAGTCATTAAGAGCACGTGACATTTGCAAAAGAATAGTCGTGTGGATCAACGGAGGGCATGGAAATAAACCCACTCATATATGTCAGCTGACTTTCAACAAAGGTGAAAAGGCAATTGACTGAAGAAAGGATAATCATTTGCAACAGATGGCAATGGAACAATTGAATTACCATACACATATGTGTCTGCTTACACCTGAACCTCAACTCTTAACTCATACAACAAACGATGAGTTAAAACGTAAAAGAGAGTTCATATTAATCTTAGAACTGTGAAACTTATACAAGGAAACATTCAAGAAAGTTTTTGTAGCCGTAAATTAGGCAAGGGGCCCTCTTGGTGTAGTGTTTATGGATTCAGCTGCGAATCAAAAGGTTTGCGGATCAACACCACCAGCCTCTCCAAAGGAGAAAGATGAAGCTTTCTCATAAAGCTTTACAGTTTCTAAAACTCACAGGGGCAGCTCTACCCTGTCCCATAGAGTCAGCATTGACTCAATGGCCGTGAGTTTGGTTTAGATGAGGCAAATAGTTCATGCCGATGACACCAAAACCATAAAAGAAAAACTTGGCAATTTGGATTTTATGTTCTTCAAAAGACATTCTTGAAAGAACAAGAGAAAAAAATTCCAAAATGCATACCTGGTTAAGTACTTAAACGCAGAATACGTGAAAAGCGTTCAAAAGTGAACAAGGAAATAGCAAGCAATCTATTTGTAAGCTAGTGGTTGAAATATCTTAATTAGTATCCACTATTTTATTTCTCTAGTTTCCAATATCCATTGCAATGACTATACAGAGCTCAGAGACAAATCTCATGAACAAAGGGTTTATTAAGGGAGTTAGTACGTTGTGATGCCGATGAGACATGCTCAGGGTTGAATTGTATCAGGACATATTTCAAAGTTCCTTTAGGGCTGATAGCATACACCCAAAGGGCGTACCACTCCATTGTTAAGCCTCAACCCAAAGGCATTCAGCTCAGGCTCCAGGGGTCAGCA
This sequence comes from Echinops telfairi, assembly GCF_000313985.2. NCBI lineage: Eukaryota > Metazoa > Chordata > Mammalia > Afrosoricida > Tenrecidae > Echinops > Echinops telfairi. Next base: position 6,183,683 of record NW_022111363.1, read on the forward strand.
AACCCAGCTCCATGAATTAAGTGCCCAGAAGCACCCCACTCCAGTGAGCCTCGGCTGAAAGGCATTCAGCTCCACTTCCAAGAGTCAGTAAATCCAGGGGCAGCCCCCTCCGAAAGCCAGCCCCTTGCACAAAAACACCCACCCTAACTTACTCTGTGTGTTGGGAAGTCCACCATTCTGTTTCCTGCTCTGGCTCCTGGTTCTGCTGCTGCTCCTCTGAGGGTGTATCCGTCATCTGGATCCAGGAGGTTCACGGTTCACTCCTGGCCCTTGCTGGTAATGAGAGCCCCTCCTCCTGCAGCACAGAGGGTTTATCTGATACACAGCAGGATGGCACTTCAGGAAATCAGATTTGCAGTGACTCACAGGTGAATCCTATCAGTCTCTTTCCTCACTTTCCTACCAGACAGGTCATTGGGTGGGAGTTAAAAACGTTGGCTGGAATTAAATAATTCACTGAACCTGAAATGGTGTCATCAGGAAAAATAATGATCATCAGCTCAAAGTTAATTCCTGTGAGGTGCAAGTCAGACATACCTCCACGCTCCAACCGTTTTGCCAATTCTAATACCAGCTGTTATCTCCATATCACTGTATATTGATCTACTGGGTTCAATAGTTGTTCAATAGCCATACAGAGCTGATAGAAAATACTCATGATTACATTATTTTTTTCAATGATATAACAGGAATAATGCAGGTGACAGGATACAGTTCTTCAATCAGGATGGCTACTTATCCAGTCAATTCTTAGCTCCTTTTCAACTGTGTCCACCAGCTGGTTCCTCCTTGGGCCTAGCCACTGCTCCTCAGTTAGGCAAGTAGGTTACAATGCTTGTCTCCATGGTCAAGGCACCCCACTCTGCCACTAAGTCTTCCGTCCAAAGTCATGGAGCTCTCTTGTTCCACGTCAGTGAGCCCACTGCAACTGTCTGATTCCATTGACTGGGAAGCCCACCAAAGTCATGGCATAGATGTTATCTGGTTCTCACTTTCACCTACTAACAATGCAAAACAAAACAAAAAGCATGTCATCAGGAATGAAGGGGAGGACAGAGTGGAGACCCAAAGCCCATAAGTAGTCAATTGGACACCCCCTGTCAGAAAGGCCACAGGGAAGAGACAAGCCAGTCAGGGTGCAGTACAGCACTGATGAAACACACACTCTTCCTCTAGTTCTTTAATGCTTCCTCCCCCCCCCAACATGAACCCAATTCTACCTTACAAACCTGGCTAGACAAGAGGATGCACGCTCAGCAGTACAGATGGGAACTGGAAATACAGGGAA
>NW_022111363.1:6185070-6193092 GCF_000313985.2 Echinops telfairi
CAGCGATACTAGGAGGGTAAGGGAAGAGGGAGGGAGTAAGGGGGAACCAATCACAATAACCAATGTATGGCCCCCCCTCCCAGGGGGACAGACAGCAGAAAAGTGGGTGAAGGGAGACAACGGTCAGTGTAAGGCATGAAAAAAAAATTATAATTATCAAGGGAACATGGGAGAGGGAGGGCTAGGAAGGGAGGGGAAAAGATGAGGAGCTGATGCCAGGGGCTCAAGTAGAAAGAAAATGTTTTGAAAAAGGATGATAACATATCTACTGATGTGTTTGACACAATGGATATATGTATGGATTGTGATAAGAGCTTTAAGAGGCCCCAACAAAATAAAAATTTTTTTTAAAAAAAGAGGTCACCTGGCTCTCATTGCTGACACCGTCTTGTGTTGCTGCGTGGCATCGCTGTTATCTCCAGCACACAGCGTTCTCTGTCCCCGAGTCTAGGAGGGTCTCCTTCAAGGACCTCACGCCGGAATGCCCTGTACTGCTCTCTCTTCTTCATGGATCCCTTCCAACATCTGGAATTAGCCTTATAAATTTAGCAGAATGGTAAAACTGCCTAATCCCCCAGATAGGCCATACTCACCTAATTTGCATCAACAAGCAACCAATCCCTGCAAGAATTTTATACCTTTCATTTGCATAGTAAACTATTCAATCCCTGCAAGGGTTTTATGTACTTTATTTGCATAGTAAACTGTCCAATTCTTCTGTAAGATTGTGACTGAGCAAATCATCCTGGCAGAATTACAAACTGTGGTCCAGTAAGGTCATATATAAATAAAATGCCTTTCTAAAAAAAAAAAAAAAAAAATGGAGCCACAGACAATCCACCATAGAAATTACACAGATGCAAACAGAAGCATGAAAAGATGCTCACAATCCTTAGTTATCATTGTTGTCATTTGCTACCATCAAGTGGACTCTGACTCATGGCGATCCCTTGTGTGCAGAGTAAAAATGGGCATAGCCTTCCGAAGGCCATGACCCTTGAGAGGCAAATGCTCAGCCCTGTGTTCTGAGGTGTCTATGAGTGTTTCAAACAGCCAACCTTGCAGCTACTGGTCAAAAGCTTCACCATTCATCATTAAGCCCTTGCATTGAGTTGATTCCAACTCATAGCAGCCGTGGAGCGTAGAACTGACTGCCCCGGCTGCTCCCAAGGTGGTAACTCTTTACAGGAAGCAGACTGCTACATCTTTCCCGGCAGAGCGGCTGGTGGGCACCCACTGACTTTCAATTAGCAGCTGAGAACTTACCTCAAGGGAACTACAAATTAAAGCCACAATGACATACATCTCTGGAGTAAAAAATAATAATAATAATAACACCAAGTGCTGGGAAGGATATGGAACAACTAGAAATGGCTATAGCCTGGTTGGCAGGAATATAAAGTGATGCAGCCATTTTGGAAAGCAGTTTGTCAATTTCTTATAAAGTTAACGATGTGCTTTTGTCATGTGATCCAGCAATTCTATTTATAAGGTGCAACCAATTAAAATGAACGTCCATTCACAAAACCTATCTGTTCATGTTTAGAGAGATTTTACTCATGATTACCCAAAACTGGAGACACCCGGGTGAATTCAGGCACCTGTATGTATCAGTCTTGGATTAGGTTTTGTTTTCCAAGATGCAAAGAAAAAGGAACCCGCCCACCACCACTTCTTGTGAGTCTATTCCAAGTCATAGTGAGGAGAGAGGAGGATTTCTGAAGAGGCTGTAAATCTTTACAGAAGTGGACTGCCTCCACTTCTTCTTGCAGGGTAGCTGGGGGTAGCCCCTGACCGTTCAGCTAGCAGCCCAATGCTTAACCCAAACTCAAGTCCATGTTGATGCATAGTGACCCCTGTGGGTTTCTGAGACTGGAATTGCTTACTGGAGGAGAAAGCCGTCTTTCTCCTGCTGGTGGTTTCAAACTGCCCACCCTGCGGATCGCAGCCCAACACTTAACCACTGCACCACCAGGACTCTGAAGCATTTAGTGAAGTTGTAGTCAATGCTTGGAAACCCTGAGTGCGCAGGACGCTGCATTGCAAGAGAAGGCAGTGAAGACTGTAACCACCGTCAACCCCACTGAGGTAGTTAGTTTATCGTGCCAACCTGGCCAATAAACACGTGGGGTTAATTGAAGGGCGGAGGGATAAATGGTTCCGTGAGCCTCGCCTTTCGAGTTCTCGGGTCTCTTGCTTTCTGTTGGTTGGACCAGGGTGCAGCTGCCTTAGCCAGTTTTCTGCTTTAGCTGGCAAGACTCACTCCCTGCAAGACATCCCTGAGGAGAAGCCACATGGACCTACCCTGATGCAGCCCTGGGTGCTGGAGGAGCCATGTGGAGACCCCTGCCAGCGCTGAGATGCTTACACGCTCACTGATTCGGCTTTCCTCCTGCAGTCAGCATCATTGCGTCTGTTTTGTGAGATGGAGGAGGACTTTGTGGATTGATGTTGGCCATATGGGTTAATGTTGGACTTGTGGGCTTGGGCAGCACTGGGTTGGGATGTTTTCTTGATGTGCACTTAACCTTTATATAAAACTCTCTCATACATGAGTTTCTGTGGAATTGTTTCTCTAAAGTTCCCAGACTAACACAACCCACATAAGGAAAGTATTTCCAACTCAGGTTGGTCTGAATTCAGCACCTTTTTTTACTTTTTTCCCAGAAATGCACAACAAAATCCTAACAAGTCATCTGGATCCTATGTCACTCAAGATACGATTGTCGGAATTGAACAGACAGGAAATACTTAGCTTAGCGAATGGAAGACTCTTCGGGGATGTGAGCATTGGTTTAAATATTTGAAGAGCTGTCATGTGGGAAGAGAAGGCAGATTTGTTCTCAGTTGCTCCAGGGCAAAACTGGAATTAATCTGGATGCAGATTTTGTATTTTGGAATAAAATTGTCCAACAACTACTGTTAGCCAGCAAAGGAGGGGCTGCCCATAAGGCAGTGGACTTCCCACTCCTTTCTAGCCATCTAGTGGTAGCTGGGTGCTCGTGTGTCAGGAAAGCCAGAGAAAGACCCCAGGAAGCAGCCCTTGGGATCCCCTGCTTCTCGGTACGGAGGTGCCCATCCTCAGAACCTAGGCAGGACAGGAAGAATGATGGAAGAGACTGGTGTGCTCTGGCCATCTTTCCCTCCGCCCCACTAGGGCAGTTGAATAGTGGAGCCACTTAAAGTTGCATGGACACTCGAGCCAAGTCAATGTGTAGATCGGTGGATTGATCTGCTGGGCCTGCATTTAAACAGGAGGAGCAAAGGAGAGAGTGTCCTGCCCTCCAAAAAGGCAGACCAATTTGGATCTTCTCTGACGTCCCTTGGCAGCTGACACACATGCCCATCTGCCATGCTGGCAAAGTGCCCCCAGCAAGGGGAGTTCTGCTTCTTGCTGGTGAGCATAGGTGCCAAGTGGTTGCATATGCCTGCAAAGGGCGGGTCGTCATCCCAAACAGAACATAGCATGTATAGTTCCTACAGCCATCTTCGGCCACCATCACCCTCGAACAGCCCCTCCTGCGGCATGGAGGTTCCCTGGCACTGCCAAGACGGGCTCCAGAGAAGTGAGGCACTGGAGGCCTGGGCGGCCAACTGAACAGGCCTTGCCGCATTGGGTGCGTTACGGAGCCAAGACCACCCGAGGCATAACCAAATGGACTCTTGGAAGGAGTGGCCAAGGCACAAATGCTCCCAGCTCAAAGGACATCGCAAGGGGGTTGGGCCCTTGAGAGAGCGATGGGATAGTGTATGGTGCCTTGGCTCTGTCCTGCTCCAGGAATGGGGGAGAAGAACTCTGAGGGAAGGAGGTTCGTGTTTATCCCCATCTGGCCTCAGTGGGGAAGCACACGGCTACGGGCCTCGTCTTTCTCTGCTCTCGCTTCGGAGTGGCTAAGCCTGTGGGGTCTTTGCTGGCTGGCTCCACGGGAGTGTCTCTCCCTAGGGCAACGTGTGGTCTGTGTGTGTGTGGGGGGGCGGGGTGCGTGCACGTGCGCTCGCCCATGTATGTGTGAGCATCGTAGGGATTGCATCTTGCTGATGCAGCAAAAGCGTGCAAAGGCTGGGCAGCTAATGCAATCATTCATGCTTCCCTTGTTCTCACTCTTGGCTCTGGTAGATAAAAATACGCAGGCAAATGACCGGTTTCATGGACTGTTTCCTCTTTTGTCAATACAAGGAATTGTGAGCTGTCATCTTGTCCCTCCTCTCCAGAGAGAGAACTCAAATATTTATGACCGGCTTTTATGACACTAATTGTATTTCTAATTGTTTTTCCTTCTCCGCAGCACCGCTGCCCTCGCCCTGGCGATGAGGGGCAGTTCTGGGGTTGATGAAGAGTGGTTGGTCACGATGAAATGCAGGGAGGTTTGGAACAAGGCAGCCACGTTTGCGGTTTAGTGGGCCCGCTGTGCTCTGAAGCACAGCTCCAGCTGGAAGCCAGAGAGCTTCTTCACCAAGAGCCCTGGGGGAAAGGATGGGATGGTTTCTTCCCTCCCCTCGACTCCCCTCTTCTCCCTTTCTCTCCCCCCCCTTTGCCTTCACTCTCCCACCACCACCCTCTACCCCGCCCCCAGAGATCAGAGATCCAAGAAGTTAGGAGAGTCATCAAGGACAGCTCCCTGGGTCAGGGACCTTTAGCCTCATCTCAAAGCAAGTCCCTGTCTCAATTTCTCTCCCCACAAAATCCCTTTGCTCCCCCACCTCCTGAGCTTGCTTCCTGCATTTCCACTCAGCAAAAGGCCCACTGGTTGTGTGTCTTTTAAGGGCTGAAACCTGGCTTTATATTTTCAGATCAATGAAATTACGAGAAGCAGAGCACTGTAATGGGAGGCAAGTTTGACAACGAATCGGGAAAGCGGAAGTCTGATTATTCAATTATTCATTCATCCATCTATACATCAAACACGAATGGGGACCTACTATGTGGAAAGCATTATCCCATACTCTGGGGAGAAAGAGACCGGTGCTTCCTGGTAAGCCTTTCATGCCATGGAAGTGAGAGGGCCAGTCCCTCTTTGCACCCCCCACCCCACCCAGCCCCACCCCTCAGTGCCTAAGGGCTCTGTCATTTCAGGATTTCACCTTACAATATTCCGTAGAGAAGCTCAAGGAATAGCTATGCTTATGTGTATTAAAATATCTGGACCTGGAGGTGGGGAGAAAATTCTGATCTTGCTCGGCTTCTTTCTAACTCATGACCTGGATAATTCATTTCATCCCAATGTCCTCATTTACAACCAGTTGTTAGGAGTCAACGCCGCCTTCTGGCAGCCCCATGTGTGCCAGAGCAGAACTGTCTCCACGGGGTCTTCAGCAGCTGCCTTTCCAGAGCGGGCCACCAGGCCTGTCTTCTGAGGTGCCTCTGGGTGGACCCCAAACTCCAATCTTTTGCTTAGCTGCCAAGTGAAATTTACTCATTTCTTCATCACGTGTGCAACAACAACAGGGTCGCTATATTTCATCCAGCGCACAGGACTCTCTGGCCATACCACTCTCAATACACCAGTCTCATCTGATCCTTTACAGGACAGGCGTCATAGGAAGCATTCATAGGCACTTGGAGGAATAAAGAAGATAGTACAAGTGAAGCTCATGAGGGCCCTGATGGTGTCGTGGTTACGCATTGGGCTGTGATCTGTATGGTCAGCAGTTCGATGCCACCAGCAGCTCCGCAGGAGAAAGATAGGGCTCTCTAGTCTCGTAAGCAGTTACAGTCTCAGAAACCCACAGGGGGTCGCTAGGAGTCAGCACTGACCCAATGGCAGTGAGCTGAGTCGAGGTGACTCTGGTCCTAAGGAACTCCAGTCTCCATCAGAGTCCTGGCTAACTCTTCCCAGATTGCTGTGTCCCCTATGAAGCTCAACTGGGAAAGCACACTGAGGAAGCAGGTCTCCATCGGCTGTCCCCCTGTTCAGAGGAAGGAGCGAGGTCTTCTCACAGGTAAATCTTGGGAGGGTCTGGCCCAAGACTTGGGTCAAACAAGCCACTACTCCACAGGCAAGAGCCCCAAGTTCAGTCATAACTGAAATGACGGCAGCGGAGCAGAGTTTAACTATGGTGGCACCACCCTGGGGAGCAGACTTTGGCTATTGGAGAAGGGTGTAACCTTGGCCTTGGGGAGCTATAAAGTTCTCATTGCCTGGGACCTTCCAGGAATGTTAGCAGGGGGCTAGCGAGCTGCCTGACTGACAGTGTGTGGTACTGTGGGGGCTTCTAAGTTCCCACGAGTCTGGAGAGCTATGCGGCTCATATTTCAGGTGCCAGCAGGGTCACCAAGATGGACAGGCTACAGAGGAGCTACTAGAGGAAGACAGGATGGGAAGAAATAACTAGCGCTCTGTTTCTGACAACAGTCGTGGTGCATTAGGTGCCATCGTGTCCGGTCCCACCCAGAGCGACCCCATGGGCCACAGAAGGGGGTGCCTGGTCCTGCGCCATCTTCATTGTTGTTCCTAAGCTTGAGCCCCGTGAGCCCACAAGAATCCTGTATGGCCCAGAAGCCTGCTGGTAAAGGAGCCCCTGGATAGAAAGCACTCAAGATACGCAGAGCCTGCTACAGGAAACTCGAGCACACCCCTGACGGTGAAGATAGGCAGGATGAGGCCAGGGCTCCTTTAGTTGTGCTTGGGGACACCAGGAATCAGGGCCTGCTCCATGGCAACTAGCATGGCCACCTGCATGGGAGTAGAGGGGTCGGAGGAGCCAACACCATAGAACTTGTCCTTCTAGAAATGGCATCGGTGAGATGTAAATCATGGCCATGCTGCTCAGCTCAAAGGGTGGAGGTTCTCGAGGGAGGGCATGTACCTGAGAGCCCCTGATGTGCCCTGAATGCATTCCAATGTTAGCGGCTCTCTCAACAGAGACCCTGGTGGCCAGGGAGGCCAACTGATTGGTCCAGCGTCTGCAGCTAATGGGTCACCTAGGCCACTCCCTGAATCCAGCCAAGCCCTCGCTTCCAAAGAATTCTCTCCTTAGGGGAGGGGCCTAGCTCCCCCAGACTGCCAAATTTGCTGCTCAGACCTGTTGGCAGCCACCCTAGCCAAGTGTTGGGAGGGGGCGGGGTGGGGTGGGGAGTTTTAACATTGATTTGAACGCTGCTGTTTGTATTTGCCTTCCCTCAGGAGTTAACTAGAGTCCTTCTCGCATTGATTAGCTCTATCTGGTTTCCTAATGGAGTAAACACAGGGGCCCTTGGATATCGACTGGAATTTAACAAATAGACCCCTTACAAGGCCAAAATCTGCCAGAGAACACAGCACTTACATGCATAGGCCACGTCAGCCTGAACGCCCAGCTGGGAAGGCCCCGTGACTTCCCCCACGCGCCTCCGAGCAGAACTCCGGAATCAGCGGGACCGTTTCTAGTGGTTCCTGTTTCATTTTGAGGCAAGAGTGATTCGTTTGAGGCTCGTTGAGGCGGGGAAAGATACATGTGGGTCCTGGCGAGGCACAAGGGCCTGAGCTCCTGTCGGCATGAGCATCGGAGAACTCGCAAAATGATTGTGCTCCCATTGCAACCTCCCTTTTCCCATCCCAGGCACCCACCTGAGCCGAGCTCTCTAATCCCTGCCTGAGAGGGGGGGCTGGGGTGGGGGGCCCTTCCTCCTGGTCCTGATCCTGTCCTAGCTGGGTTTCCTCTTCGGTCAGGTGGACCCTCGCCACCACCTTTCTCCCCACCTCTCTCCCACACTGCAGTCTATGAAAGTCCTGGGTCCACACTCACCCCTTCCCGGCTCAATCCAGGCCAGCGGTGGGCTGCGTGCTCCATGCAGGCGCCTCCTGAACCCTCCTCTGCTCTCCAAAGGAGATTGGAGTAGGGTTGAAAGGGGTTGGAGGCTGAGGATCAGTGAGGTGAGTTGGGTGGTCGCTGCCCGGGCACGACTGCTTTTAATCTGCTCTGTGGGGAAATTCCAGGTGGGGCTCTGACCGCTCCAGATTTCTGAAACCAATCTCTTTTTTTCATTAAGGTTTTGAGTTGGGTGTGTGTGTGTGTGTGTGTGTGTGTGTGTGTGTGTGTGTG
>NW_022111363.1:6193692-6207415 GCF_000313985.2 Echinops telfairi
GGTAGCACATTGCACCATCAATTTGAGCAAGCTGAGAACAGGACTGAACACCCCCGCCCCCCTCCCAAGGTGTGTAGGTACCCCAGGCTTCGTCTGAAAAGAGGCACAGCCTGAAGGCTGAGGGGAACGGGCGGAAGACCGACTTGTCCCGTGTCAGCCCATCAGGGGTCCCTCAGCCCTGCCTGGGTCCCAAGTCTCCAGGTTCCCAAGCAGTAACCCACCCCCACGGCTTCCTAGGGATCTGTACAATAGCTTTATTGAGCGGAGCTATAAATTCTGCAAGGCCGACCCTGGGAGGAGGCAATTACCTTGTGAGGAGGCTGCCCCTGGGCTGGCTTCCTCCCAGCACAAGAGGGTCTTTCATAAAGCCTGGGAGATGGCCATGTGCTAGGCGGGTGCGGAGCACACCCTGAGCCTCCCCCATTTCTCTGAACTCCCTCCGCCCTGCCGCGAGACAGCAACCCCACCAGGGCAGTGGCCACAGGGATGGGCCGGGCCCTGTGCTTGGAAGGAGGCCTCATTCGATGACTGCTCTCGTTCACCCCCCCAAGTTTTGGCCTCAGCTCAAAATGGAGTCGAAGGAAGGATGGAGAAGAATAAATAATGATATCTCGCTGGCTTCTTTGAAGTTATGACAATTGCAGGAAAAGTGGGGGGAGAGAGAGGAGGGAAGGAGGGGATGGGGGAGGCAGGGCCTTTTCCTTTTTAACTGGGGGGAAATGGCTACACTTTCTAATAACAAGCAACCAGAAAACAACTGAACCCTGAAACTTCAAACTTCAATCAAAGTCACTCTCAAAGAGGAGTAGGTGGCTTGCAAAGGCGAGGAAAGAAACAGAAAAATAAAACCAAAAGTGGTGTGGAATTAATCACATGCTGGTCTTAGAAAGGTGGACCAGGAGACAGGCTGTGACCAGGCTGTCCAGCTAGCAGGGGTGACAAGTGCAGAGTCCTGGCTAAGGTGTTTGCTCCGGAAACTCTGCCTCCCCTTCTCCAGACTGGAAAGGGTCACACATTAGGGGCAAGGTCTTTACCGGGGATGATGTCAGGGTCATGTTTTAAAAAATTCTTTTAAAGCCCCCCCTTCCCACAGCCCACTCACCCACGGCCTCTTCTTCTGGATGACAGGCCAGCAGCGTGGGTGGGCACACCTGGCCCCAGGAGCAGGTGCCCACGGGGCAGCGTGGAATGACAGCTCCAACGTGCAAGGGGACTTAAGACATGGGCTCCCCACGGCTGTCAAGCCATTTCCCAGCTCTCTACTGGTTGAAACTAAAAACCGAAGTCTATTTATTCTCTAGTAGACCTGACACACTCCAGCACTCCTGCCGACTCGCTTTGCAACCTTGTACACAGCAGATCAATGTGTGCAATTTGTGAACAGAGAAATGAAGACTTTGGGGAAGACGGTGGGGGCAGGGGCGGGAATACTGGGCTCTTCTTGCTCGCCACCACCCTCCCTTCCACTCTTCTCAACCTCGTGCTTTTCCCCTTATCCACCCCTACCCTTCATCTCGGAGCCTTAAAGGGAGAAGAAAATCTTTCAGTCAAAAGACGCCGCCCGTCTCCATCGCTATCAGACACGGGAGGACAGTGCTTCCACGTTAACCTGGGAGGCACCAAGTGGCTTGAGCCGATTTCTTCAAGTGTTTCCCCGAGGTTGTTGACATCAGTTGCTGGCCAGTTGGCTTCGACTCATAGCAGCCACATGTACAACCCAACAGAGCCTGGCCCAGTGTGACACCATCTCCACCATCCTGTATGTTTGAGCCCATTGTTTTAGCTCTACGCACGTCCATCAAGTTATGGGTGCCCTTCATTTTTTTTCTCTGACCCTCACTTTCCTCATTCAGGATGTCCTTTTCCAACGATCAGTCTTTCAGATGACGCATCCAGAGTAAGCAGGCCAAACTCTTGCCATTCTCATTTCTAAGAAACATTCTGGTTGTATTTCTCCTCAGGCTGATTGAGTTCTTCCGGCAGTCCACAGTATATTCAATATTCTTCACCAACAGCATGAATGCATCAATTCTTCCCTGCATAGGATATGACTATTATTGTAAATGCACATGTAATCCTATCCGTGGGTCCTGCGCACGGGTCCCCCTCCCCACCCCCAAGCGGCTCTCAGCATGGGAGAGAGAGGAGACGTGGAGACAGGTGACATAATGTTGAACAAATATAGGTGCTATTTACCTTCCATCCATTTTTCCTGACTATTCTTGGAGGGCTAAGGGAAAGGCAGTGGGGGGGAGGGGAGAAAAGTTTAATTCAGTTCTGTTTTGAAAGAAGGTGGCAGAAGCTGCTGCTTTTAAAAAGAGTGGTTCTAGCCAGCTTCAGAAATTACTTCTCCACATTCCCACCCTCTCCTGTCAAGGAGACAACGCTAGGAGAGAGAATAGGACTCAATTTTGCCAGCGGGGGTTCAAACAACAAACCTGAAATTTATTGACATAAAGTCAGCCCATAAACTTCCTAAGCACCAAAACAAGAACTTTTGCCCACTTACACACACACACACACACACACACACACACACACACACACACACACACTGTTCTTTTTCCCACCAAAGCAGCCCTTGATGTTCATTGTCACTTAATTTTACTAGCATGGTAATGCCAGGCAGACAGGCACGGCAAATTTTGCTTTGAGTTCCGCCTCTCTGTTAGGAAGGAGATAGAGGCCCAGGATAGCTTGTTGTTGTTGTTGTTAGGGGTCAGTTCCAACTCAGAGCAAGCAACCCTGTGTACAACAGAACAAGACACCACCACCCTCACAATGGCTCTTATATTCGAGCCCATTGTTGCAGCCACTGTGCCAATCCCTCCATCTTTCCAAGGGCCTTCCTCTTGTTCACTGCCCCTCTACTTTACGGAGCATGACGTCCTCCTTCTCCAGAGACTGGGCTCTCCTGACAACCTGTCCAAAGCCAGTGAGCCTGAAGTCTCACCATCCTTGCCTCTAAGGAGCATTCGGGCTGCACTTCATTCAAGGCAGCGTTGTTGGGTCCCTGGGCACCAGGGTTTAGCTGAAACAAAGCCAGTGTAGTGTGCATCTAGCTAGCTCTCTGCGAGCACCGCCTCCTATACCCCCACCCAAATCCCCAAACCACAATGAGAACCTCCTAGATTACAGACCATACAGGCCATAAGTGAAACCCTAGGATCCCAAACACAACTTCTAACCCCAAATCTCGCATTCTTTCCTTGATCCCTAACATTGTAAGGCAGGAAGGTGAACTCTGAACAGAGACAAATTTGCATTAGAATCCTACATTAATTTCTGGCTCTGGTACCTGTCAATGGCACGACTGTGAACACGTCACTTGCTCCTTTAGGAATCATGTCTCCATCTGTTCCATGGAGTTCTGGTGGCACCGTGGTTAAGCGCTGGTTGCTTACTGAAAGGAAGGCAGTTCAAACCCAGCAGCCTGGGAAGAGAAAGACGTGGTAATCTGCTTCGAGAGATCACAGCCTTGGAAACTCTACAGGGCAGTTCTACTCGGCCCTGTATGGTTGCTGTGAATCAGAATTGACAGCAAAGGGTGTTAGTCTGTAAACACCTATCTTGGAGGCATTAGGTGACACCAATGGCTAATACGCTTAGCTGTTAGCCAAAAGTTTGGGGTTTGAATCCATTCAGAGTGATTCAGCAGAAAGGCTTGAGATTCTACTTAAAAAAAAAAAAACAGCCATTAAAAATATAGAAAGAAAATGTTTCGAAAATGATGATGGCAACAAATGTACAAATGTGCTTGACACAATGGATGGATGTATGGATTGTGATAAGAGCTTAAGCATCTCCAATAAAATGATTTTTAAAATATTGTAGAACAAATTATATATGTCTATATGTATGTAGATATAAAATCTCAAATGGCTGGTTGTTCTGAGAAGTATGTGCCTCCCTAGCGATACTGCTCACTGTGCAGACTTCTCTGTTGTCTGGATGGAAATTGCGACCCAGAGGTGAGTTCTTTTCCAGACCCCAAGGTCAAAGTCCCGAAGGTGGGAAAGAAGGAAGAGCAGAAACAGGAGAACCAGGGAGGCGATGGAATAGATGATGCTACATCAACGACATGAACTAAAATGTGTAGGAATTGCTGAATGGAGAATTGACGTGCTCTCAATTCACAATAAGAAACTCTCCAGAAGTAAATAAACATGAGGAAGCACTGTCCTCCTCTCGCACACTCTGGGGGACCATGAGTAGCAATGGACGGATGCAGCACCTGGTCTTTAACATCTGAATTGCAGGCTTGCTAGGAGGGCAAGGTGAGAACCTGCCTGAAAGACGCCTACCAGGACAGGCCTGAAGAAGGTACAGCTAGATGTTTCTTCCCTCTCTCCTCTGTCACCCCCACCGCGCCCCCTCACAGTTTACAGAAGAAATAAATGGGAAATACTGCTAACATTTAACGTGAAGTGCGTAACTCAATTAATTTCCTCCAAATGTACACAATGATGTACCCAGAAAACAGACCAAGAAATAGGTTGTTTTCCAGCCTCTCAGAAATCCTTCTTCTGCCCTTTCTCAGTCACCCTCTCCCTTCCGCAGAAAGCATTGTCTTGACGGCTAGCGGTGGCTTGCGTTTGCTTGGTTTTGACGGGACCACATGCAAATGGAGCCGTACTGTGCACTCCCTTTCTTCCACTTAATGTTGTACTTGTGACATTTATTCCTGCCACTCCGTTCAGTGTAGTTTGCTGCGTCTCATCTCAAGATGGTATTCTAGTGTGGGAATAGATTCCAATTATTTACCCATCCTATTGTTAATGAACATTTGGGCGGTTTCAAGATTTTAGCTCTCCCCAAATCGCTGCTGTCAACATTCTTAAATATGTCTTTTGGCAAATATGCTTTTTCTGTGGACGATAAATCCAGTGACAGAGTTGCTGGTCTATCCGATAGGTATACATTCCGCGTCAGCAGGCACAGCTAACTCATTGTTGTTCCAACTCACCCCATAGAAGGATTGCTTGAGAATCGAGATTGTTCCACATCCTCACCAATTCGCGGTCCTGCCTCTCTTTCATTTTAGCCACTGCAGAAAATGCAGTGATATTTCACTGTGGTTTTAAGTTACAAATAAAGTTGAACTCCTTTTCTTGTGCTTATTGACAGCTTAGAGAATTCTTGGGGGGAAAAACCTAGTTCGAGTCTTTTGTTCATTTTTCTCCCGAGTTTCTGCCGTTTGCGCATCGACTTTTAGGGTCCTTTGTTCTGGTGATGAGAGTTTTGATAGCTGTATGTTTTACAAAGACCTGTCCCACTCTAACTTGCTGCTTTGTTTTCTTCGTGGTCTGTTTTAATGGATTGAAGTTCTTAATTTTAAGTAATTCCTTTCAGGACACTTTTTCCTTATGGCTAGGCTTTTGTATCCTATTGCAGACATTTTTATCCTGGGGCAGGAAGGTGCCCTCCTATGATTTCTTTTTAAGAGCTTTTTATCAATTTACCTTTCTCATGTAGAACTACAATTAATATGCTTGGAATTCATTTTACCCAGAGAACTGAGGCTTTGTCCTCGGTTCCTGAAAACTGACCTCAAAACCTTGAGGTTTCCCCAGTGATTGGATTGTCTTTGCTGAGGCTCCAGAACACAGCTAATCATTCTCGTGGACGGTTTCGTTCTCCACCTTCCTCATGCCGCGGCTCTTTTACACAGTTCCTCATGTGGCAGTGACCCCCAACCATAAAATGATTTTCGTTGCTACTTCATCACTGTCATTTTGCTACTGTTATGAATCGGGTGACACTTGTGAAAGGGTCGTCCGACCCCCAAAGGGGTCATGACCCTCGGGTTGAGAACCGCTGGTTTAGGGAATTATGGACCCAAAGGAGGAGTGGGACCCAGCAGGTCAGAAGAAAGGGGAGCCTGGAAACTCCCTGATCTTATAGTTGGTATCCTGAAGGGGTAAAGAGAATCTGCAGTGTGTAAGGAGGGTGTTGTGGGGATCCCCAAGCTTGTAGCTGACAACTGAAGTCTTGGGCAAAGGTAGTCCGGTGGACTATGCCCTTTAATTTTTTAAATAATTTTATTGGGGCTCTTATAGCTCTTGTTACAAACCACACATCAATTGTATCCAACATATTCATACATGTATTCCATCATTCTTTTCTAGACATTTACTTTCCATTGAGCCCTTGGGATCAGCTCCTCCTTTTGCCCCCACCCCCACCCCACCCCTACCCGACCCTGGTAGCCCCTTGATAGATTTTAGATTGTTAATTATTTTCAAATCTCACTCCAACCACCGCCTCCCTTCCCCTCTGGTTTCTGTTGTTCTTCCCCCTGACTGGGGGTGTGTGGTTATGTGGCCTTCATTGGGATCGGGGTCCTCCTCCCTCCCCACTTCTATCCCCCTCCCCCCTACTCTTTTAGTATCTCTGTTCCCATTCCTGTTCCTGGGGTTCATGTGTTGTGAGCTTTATCTCTTGCCTGTACCTGTGTACACGTTCCCGTCTAGTCTAGATCGGGAGGCGGCACTGAAGTCATGATAGCAGGGGTGAGGAGGCCTTCAGGAATCAGAGGTATATTGTGTGACCCATTAGTGCTCTACTGCACCCTGATTGACTCACCCCCTCCCTGCAACCCCTCTGTGAGGGGATGTGCTATTGTCCATAGATGAGCTTTGGGTCTCCGCTCCAACCCCCTTCCACTCTCACCAATGCATTTTGTTTGTTTACTGTTTGTTGTGCATCTTCTGATGCCTGTTGCCCAATCTCGATGACCCCTCATGATCCTACCGGCTGGTGTGCTTCTTCCATGTGGGCTTATTTGTTGCTTCACTGTTGGATGGTCGCTTGTTTAACTTCGCCTTTAAGACCCCAGACACCATATCTTTTAATAGCCGGGCACCCTCCTCTGTCTTCACCACATCTGCTTATGCACCCGTTGTGTCTTCAGCGATCATGGGGGGTGGGGTGAGGGGGCGAGTATCACAGAACGCTATCTGTTAAAACAAGTGTTCTTGTATTGAGGGAAGGTATGAACCGAGGCCCAAGGCCCACCTGCAGCCTCATTGTATTGCCTTATAAATATATGTGCATAGGCCAATACCTCTATTGTTATGGATTAATGTACTTACATAAGTGCACACCTCTGTTAATCTCCCTATCCATGCCTTTGCTTCCTAGAGCTTGCCTCTGTTTCCTTTTGCCTCCTCCTGCCCCACCATCACTCCCCACTTCTTCCACCTCTTAGTCCTTCCTCTCCCTAGCTTGGTGCTGCTCTAATACTCACGGGCTCTCTACCCTCTCCTAGATGTTGGTTTCACTTCCCCAGTTGTTCCCCTGTCCATGACGCTGTCCACTCACCCACCCTTCTCCCCACCTCCTTCTTCCCCCTCTACCTTCCGGGGCCATTGGCCCATTGCCTTCTCCCTGGGCTTCCCTCCCCTGGTCAAACCCATATAATTAGGCAAACTGTCCATGTCCTAGTCTGAACACTAAGAAAACCTACAGTTGAAGCAAGAAAAGGGAAGAGAAAAATATGAGAGAAAGGAAAAAATGAAAAAAGACCCTAAATAGGTCCAGGTCTGTTTGCTGGTCCCTATGGGCCCCTTCCCCCTGGTCCTGAGGGAGATCCAGGAGCTGCCCCTCCTTCCCCAAAGTCCATTCGTGGGGTTCCTTGGGGGCTTTGTGTCTCGGCTGTACTCCAATTGCTGATCTGGTATGCTCCATTCCCACACTCTCCCTGCCATGTGTCCCCATTATTGTCCCCTGTCTCCGTATGCTCCAGTTAGGGGACAACATGTCTTGAGCTGTTGGTAGTCCCACAGTCCTCTCTGTGCCCCAGCAGCTCCATGCAGGGACCTCATCCTCTGGGCGTGGTGTGCCCATATGGAGTCTCGGCCGACTGCCCCTTTCTCTTGTTCCTTTTTGGTTTGCTTCCATGTGGGTATAGTAGGTCGGTCCTTTCCCCCACCAGAAGGTCTAGTGTCATTCTCTACGGCACACACCTCCAGAGGGGGGGGTCAGGCTGGTTCTGCTTGAGGCCGGCCCTGTAGTCCCGTCATTTCATGTTACGTTGCCCTCCTGGTGTGGCGCGTCATGGTGGGGTCTGTATGTGCCCTCCAGTTCTGTGGAGACACAACCAATACTCTCCCCCTGGGTGGGTTAGCGCCTTGTGCCCCCCATGCCATCATCTCAGTTTCTCCCCTCCCCCGTTCTCCTCCTCCTTATGCCCTTTCATTTGAGATGTGACCTAGTTCTGGTGCTTAGGGGTTAAGGAAGACAGCTGAATTGTAGTAGAATTTCTTCAATTTACTTGCTGCCAGAGACATGAAACAGGCTGCAATGGTAATCGAATATACAGTACATAAATATTTGAATGACCTTTACCATCTACAATTGACTTTTTATATTTGTGTGAGTTGGAGGTAAATATCCCCCACTCCTCACAAAGGTATTCAGTTCACCTCAATTCACCAACTCAACCCAGTGCCACTGAGTCTATCCAATAGGGTACAGGACAAGGGAGAACTGCCCCTGTTATTTTCTGAGACTGTAACTCTTTATGAGAGTAGAAAGCTCCATTTTTCTCATGTGGAGAACCTGGTGGTTTTCAACTGCTGACCTTGGGGATCACAGCTCAACCCGTAACCACTATGCCACCAGGGCTCCTTCAGTTGACCTAGCACCAGGTAATGAATGATTATCCATTCCCTACTGCAAGACAATCACCTTCATCATAAATGAGTTGCTTGAAACTGAGTGTGAAATGTTTATTTTATATTTGACATCTTACCTGTACAACATTGTCTTAATTACTATATTCTGATTCAATACTCAGGAAACTAAGAAACATTTTAAAATAAAACATAGACCAGGGATTTAAGAAACGTAAGATCTTAGGTGACAAATCAGTGCTGATTTTACTCTTACTTTAATTTTCTGTTCTTTTTCTTGCTTCTTAGTTCTTTCCTTTTCCTGCATTTTTTTGTCTCCTTTCAATTTCATTTTTCTTCATCTGTCCCACACTTCTTGTTTGTTTGTTTCTTTCTTTTCTTTTTAATTTTACTAAATGGTTCTCCCCCTGCCCTTGCCCCACAACCAGCAGCACCCACCCAGGAACCTGTGGGCATCAGTGCACACTCCTCTGGAGTGAGATCCAAATCCCTGCTGCACTTCTGTTTGGCAGTGAGCACATGTGCCAGTTTGTCTGTCTGTATGTGTTTCTTTTGTTCTAAATTCTCGCCTTTTCCCACCCACCCTAAACTTCCAGCCCTCCCCCCTTTTTTGATGTGGTTAAGAAGGTGACCCACCCCTCTGGACTATTTGATGATGTGTGTTTCCCTGGAGAGAGCACCAGGATTTTGCCTTAACCATGTTTGGTGGCTAGTGCCAAAACGGTATTGTATTGTATATATATCGTATATACATTGTATATATATTATAAAACACAAAACAAAACAAGAACATGAAGGTGGAACAAATTGGCACACGATCAATAAATGAGTGCAATAACGCTACAATACAGTAAGACTACAGACAACTTAAACTCACACACACACACAAAAGCAAGCAAATAAACAAAACAGTGTAAATTTTTGTGCCAAAAAATCTTCTGGAGGAAGAAATGTTCGTGGAATTCAAAATAATTTTATTTCAATAAATTAAACAGATTGAGAGAAAATTTGAAGTAATCACAAACAAATTTGAGAAAACATAAATAAACCACTAGAAGAATTTCAAGAAACAATACAATAACAAATTAAGAAAGAAATGGAAAAAGTTGTGCTCGCTTCGGCAAGCACATATACTAAAAAATGGAAAAATAAGCATCATACAAAAATAGCAAATAAAAATCCAGGGGATCAACACGACAATTTCAGAGATAGATAATGCACTAAAAGGACAAAGGAGTAAAATCAAATCAATGGAAGACAGAACTGGCAAGATTAAACATAAATATCTTAATACTAATCTGTTAGAAAAGCAATTAAAGCAGAGAACAATGATAAAAGTCTGAGAATTGTATGAGATGCCATCAGGAGGAAAACATGTATGATAGGAATTTCAGAACAGGAGGAGACCCCAAAAAATGTACAGAGAGTGGAGAGAAAGTTGTTGAAGTGTTTTTGAATGAAAGCTTCCCTTATATTATGAAAGAGGTGGAAATATGCATTCAAGAAGTTCATTGAACCACAAATAGGATTGAATAACCCCAAAAATCAACAATATATATCAAAATCAAATTTCCTAAGACCTACAACAAAGAATCCTGAAAGCAGTTCAGGAAAAATGAAAAGTAAAACTAACACTTAACTCTGCTCAGCAGAAACCATGAGGGAAAGAAAGTAATGGGATGACATATAAAATCCTGCCAACCAAGAATCATATACCCAGCAAAATTGTCCCTCAAATGTAGTAAATTAGAATATTCTTAGGTAAAGAGAAATTGAGATAACATATAAAAGCCAGACCAACCTTATAAGAAATACTAACAAGAGTCCTTTGAACAGAGACCTAATAATGGCAGACAACAACCAGACAGCAAGACACACAGCAACATTGCCCAGAAAGGAATCCTGATATAGAAATATCACAGACACAGACTAACCTTCAGGAGTGAAAATAGGGAACCAGAGATGTCGATTTGCAAGCAATAGTAACTGAAAACAAAAAGAGAGAATAAATTATATACTTACAGATCTTCCTAATGGACAAAAAGTGAAAATGATATCAAAATAAAACAAAGTGATTTAAATTTAAAAACATAATACACTATAGGGTCTAATAGGAGAAAATGAATAAACTCACAAAAGTGAAAAAAGAAGAAAATTATAAACGCTCAGTAAACACTGAAACAGCAACAAAGAAAACACTTATCCAAACAAGCAGCCACCAAGTGAGGCATAGACTATGTCCACATGGACGAAGCACACCAGCTTGTGTGATCCAAAGATGACCATAACAAAATCCAAATATGGCGAAGGGAAAGTATTAGAGCTTAAATTGTGAACACCCAATTTTTAGAAGGCTGTGAGGACAGTGGGAGCCCAAATCCCATCCGCAGTGTCTGCTCAGATTATGCTGCCGGTAGATGAAGCCGCTCTGGTCACAGGCAAGGGTCTCGAGCAGCTTTACTACCAGACAGAAATCACTGTCAACTTGACTATGCTGGATCGAACTTGATATTGGTCAGTTAACCTCCCTCTTGATCCAACCTGAATTTGTTCTACGTTCAAATATTTCTTGCTTATTCCATGACAAAAAAATTTTTCCCTGGCTTTTTAAATATTGATAGTGGTCTTTTCTTTCTTACTCATTATTTGTATTTTTATCTTTTTGTTATTATTATTTTATCCTTACCACTTTATTTCAGTTTTCTTTTTTATTGTTTCTGTTGGGCTTCCCAGTTTGTGAAGCACAGAAGGAGTAGAGGCATAGAGACAATAACTGGTGCAAGGGTCTGTCGGCACAT
This sequence comes from Echinops telfairi, assembly GCF_000313985.2. Taxonomy (NCBI): domain Eukaryota; kingdom Metazoa; phylum Chordata; class Mammalia; order Afrosoricida; family Tenrecidae; genus Echinops; species Echinops telfairi. The sequence continues at coordinate 6,205,127 of NW_022111363.1, forward strand.
TACATAATGATTAAATGGTCATTCCAACAAGAAAAAAGTCCTTATGGCAATATAAACACACACATCAAAAGAGAAGAAAGAATAAAAATCAACACCTTAACACAACATTTCCAAAAATTTGAAAAATAATAGCTTAAAAAAAACCCAATGGCCACCAGAAGGAAGAAAATAAAGATTTGATCAGAAATAAATGAAACAGAAAAAGAAAGAACAAGGCCACTAGAAAATTTAACAACAGAAAAGACAAGATGCAAATAACACAAATAAGAAATGAAACGGGCAATGTCATAAGAGAACCTACTGAAACAAAAAGGATAATAATGCAGTACTATGAAGAACTGTACTCCGGTGAATTTGAGCACCTAGAATAAGTCGATACATTTCAAGCAATATATGACTTACCTAAACTAACATAAACTGAGGTATAAAATTTGAACAGACGCATCACAAAAGAAGAAACAGAACAAATCATTCAAATCTCCCAACAAAATAAAAATCCTGGCCCAGACAATTGCATGTCAAATTCTCCCAAACATTAAACGAAGAGCTAGTCCCAATTGGATTCAAACTATCCCAGAATATGGGGAAAAGTGGAGCATTCATGAGCTCATTCTCTAAAGCAAGCACAACTAAAAGCAAGCAAAGATATCACTAAAAAGTATATGATCATATCCTTCATGAACATTGATGCAAAACTTCACCACGAAATCCTAGCCTATACAATCCAACAATATATGTAAAAATAAAATATTGTGATTAAATGGAATTATACAAAGGATACAAGGATGGATTAACATTAGAAAAAAATATCAATGAATCCACCACATTAAAAAAAAATGTCAAGGAGCCACCTGGTCATATTAATTGACTCAGAAAGGGCCTTTGACAAAATTCTACACCCATTTTGATAATAATATAGCATTATTCACAACAGCAAAAAGGTGGAAACAACTGAAAAGCTCATCAATGGAAGAATTGATAAACAAGCAACTGCACATACACACAATGATGTAATACACAAGGTTAAAGAATAACAATGAATTGGTAAAATATAGATAGTTTAATCAAAGGAACCTGGACGACCTTATGCTGAATGCAATGAGTCAATCACAAACAGACAAATATTGTAGGAGACCATTGTTATAACAGGTCAAGGAAAAGTTTTCACAATAACAGAAATATCATTTGATGATTCCCAGGGTAGGGAGGGAAAGGGAAAGGAAAATAATAGCTAAAGGGTCAATTTGTACTAATTTGGGTGAGGGGAAGGCAACATATAATAAGAGGAAAATCTTGGGGGGAAAGAGGTGGGGGCAGGGGAAGACTCCAAGAGCAGTGTGAGAGTTCAAAGCAAGGAGATAAGGAACTGTTACGTATACAGTCCTAAGTGTGTGGATAGACAAGCATATATGCATAGGGAGACATGGAGGCCAAATGGATGTCGAAGGAGAATGAGAGTATAGCCACAAATTCTATATGTGTGTTTGTGTGTGTCTATGTGTTGTGTATGTTTGACAGAGGATACTTGTACATGTGTATTTATTTCTGCTGTAAATATATTCATAGAAGGGGAAAAGTTATGAAAAAATCTTGGACAGAGGCAAACACCTTGAAGGAATTGTCACTGATCTGGGTACCCAGGACGATGGTCTCAGTGGACATCAAGGTCAATTGGTATAACACAGTCCACAATGATAAAATTCTACATATTACTTTGGTTGAGTAAAGACTAGGATCTTCAAAGTTCATGCACAGTCATTGAAGGTGCAACTATTGGTCTCCCTTGTCCAGGGAAAAGAAACACAAAGACATTGGAGACACATGTCAATAACTAGCCCAATGGACTAACAGGCCACACAAACATCAGTCTCCAAGACACTAGGCCATAAGAACTAGCTGGTTTCCATCTACCAATGACTTTGAAAGGAACCCTGTAAGAAGGTACTGGATACAGTGGGAGAAAAATGTGGAACAAAACTCAAGATCATAAAAAAAAGATGAGATTATGACTTTTTATGTTTTAATCATTTTATTGGGGGCTCATACACCTCTTATCACGATCCATACATACATCAATTGTATAAAGCACATTTGTACATTCATTACCCTCATCATTCTCAAAACATTTGCTCTCCATTTAAGCCCCTGGCATCAGATCCTCATTTTCCCCCTCCCTCCCTGTTTCCCCCTCCCTCATGAGCCCTTGATAATTTAAAAATTATTATTTTGTCATATCTTACACTGTCCAATGTCTCCCTTCACCCACTTTTCTGTTGTCCATCCCCCAGG
>NW_022111363.1:6208565-6211549 GCF_000313985.2 Echinops telfairi
AAAAAGCCAATGACAAAAACAAAAACACAACAACAACAAAAAAAGAAAAGCTTGTAGTTAGTTCAAGGAGTCTGATGGGGTGCCAAACCATAGCCCCAAAGTCTATTTTTGGTATTCCCTGGGGACTTCATAGCTCTGTTCCCCTTGCTGTTCTGTTGCACACCCTAAGTGTTTTGCCTCGGTGTGGTAGGATCAGATCGGGCTCAATTCCCACACTGGGTCTCCAGTGTTGTCCCCTGTAGGACTATGGTTCAGTGAGGGATGTTGTGTCTCATAGTGGGGCCGGCCATATGGTCTTCTCTGTGGATGGCTGCTCTGAGCAGGAATATTGTCCTCTAGGCCTGGTGGGCCAGGATGTGCTCCACTCTCTCTTCCTCCCCTTCATTTGCTCCCGTGTACTCTGATTAGACCTGTCCCTCTCCCAGAGTTGCAGCTTCAGTTCTGTCCTCTGAAATTAATTCTTCTGGGGAGAGGGGAGATTATGACTCTTAATCACACTTCAGGTCTAAAAATAAACTCATCCTCAAAGCTCAGTTTTCTGCCAAATGATAGGAGGGGAACTATAACACCAGAGAGGTAAGCACACCTTAGAATAATCCATTGTTTGAGTAAAAAGACTAAAATGTATCCAAGGACAACTGTTCAGAAAGGAGGAATGGAAAGAAAACATGGGGGAAAGAAATGGGATAAGAGATGCTACATTGAGGAGATTGTAAACAATTAGATGAAACAAACTGTGTATGAATTATTGATTGGAAAATTGATGTGCTCTATAAACCTTCATCCAATTCACAATAAAAAATAAAAAACAACAGAAAGCAATAAATGCTCATGAGGACATAGATGAAGCCTCACATACACTGCAGATGGAACTATCAAATGGTGCAACATTTGGAAAACAGTATGGCACTTCCTTTAACATGTTTTCAGGAGAGGGATAGCATGCTTGGTACAGTAGAGGAGCAAAGAAAGAGAGGGAGGTCGACAAGATGAATTGATGTAGTGGCTTCAAGAGTAGGCTCAAGCAAAGGAATAAGTTCATTTCCCTCACCGAGGGCACAGGACCAGGCAGTATTTTGTCCTGTTGTTGCAATGGGTCAGGACCAACTCGATGGCAGCTAAAAACCACAATCTCCTAGAGAAATAAGACCCAGGACAAGAGTGCACATACGCACACGCAGGTTCACTACAGCATTATTCACTATAGCGAAACAATGGAAAGGCCGAAGTGCCCATCAACAGCTGAACAGAGAAGAAATATGGTATCTACACAATGGAACGCTATGAAATATTTAAAAATAATGATGATTCTGCAAAACTCCTCATAATGTGTGAATGTAGAGGGCGTTACGCTGAGTGAAATTACTCAATCACAGAAGAACAAATATTATATAAGACCACTACTTAAAAAGATCAAGAAAAGGTTTACACCCAGAAAGAATCTGTCTTGGCTGGTTACCAGGGGTGGGAGGAGAAAGGAGGGAAATCAGTAACGGGAGGGCAGACACCCATCAACTTGAGTGAAGAGAAAGGCAATATGCAATGATGGGGAGGTCAGTGTAAACTAGTCAAGGCAAAGGAACACACTGGGAGAAGCACAAGAGTCTAAGGCTGCAAAGGTGAATGCTACAGACATTCCTCAGAGACGTTGCAAATTCGGGTCCAGACCACAGCTATAAAGTGAATAATCAAGCAAGTGAGATGAAATGTTTGGCTTCCCAATGCACATGACAGTGCTCTTTCCACCATGCTGTCGTCTTTTATGAATGCAACAGCACCATGAAGTTTGAAATATTTTGAAAATTACCAAAATGTGACACAGACACACAAAGTGTGCCCACTGGTGGAAAAAAAGTGCTGATAGACTTGACCGGTGCAGGGTTGCCACAACACCTTCAATTTGTAAACTCAATATTTGCCAAGTGCAATCAAATGAGCTGTGCTTACGTTACATATGCAATCCTGCAGTAACACTACTGACAACACCCTGAGAGTGGGTACATAGACATTCAAACTGAACAAGGTTGGGAAGGTAAATGGAACTATGCCCTTGAGAAAAGACAGTTCATGGGATATGTCTACATATGCATTGATTTGTGCTACAAATACATCCATAAGTATAGCAGAGCACATGGGGGCAAAGTTATAAATAGCTAATTATAACTAAACACTTTGAGAGAGTGATCTGCTGGGCCTCAGGACTCACGGCCCCAGCCCCTGGGAGGCGAGGGTTCCTTGGCATGACACCGACCACAGAGGCAATTTTCTACATCCTACCTTGTTGCGCATCGGCTGGGGTCTTTAAAGCTTATAAATGGCCATCTTACGTGCAACTATTGTTCTCTTCTCAGGGAAAAAAGGGGGCGGGGAGGAAATCAAAGATGCAAGGAAATAGTTAGTCCAAAATAATTCTAATGGATTATGCGGTCCCCAGCTTCTGCAGCTCTGAAAGCAGAAGAGCTGTATCAGCTCAGCTACCACCACTGACTTCTCTAAAAAGGGTCATACTAGGCAGTCCTGTCCAAAGCAGGAGAAATTGGGGAACAAACTTCAAAATCATTAGAAATATACCAGGCTTACTAGTCTGAATGAGTCGATTCCCTAAAATGATGACTTATAGTCACCCTTCAAGCCTGGAACTGATCTCACCACTTTGGTTCAACTTTTACTCAAGCAATAGACAGGCCTATCAGGGGGACAATAACAATAGGGAGGTTCGCACTTATTAGAACAATCAACCATACAAGACCACAAGGCAGCATTTGCCCAGGAATGAAGTTCAGAAGGCAGGAAGAAACCAGAGCGAAGGATAAAAAGAAATCATAAGCATTGGCCGGACAACCAAGACCCATTGCTTGTGTAAATAGTGTCGAGCCACGAAAGGATTTATTCTGGACAAGTAAATAATTGAGGTATTGTGACAAGGAGTTAGCCTACATTGACCCAATATCCCTCTCTCAACAGTGTTTTGAAAAATTAATACC
>NW_022111363.1:6213146-6214804 GCF_000313985.2 Echinops telfairi
GAGAGAGAGAGAGAGAGAGATACTCTGGGTGAGTGTGTGTGTAAAGGCCTAGGTTTGAGGGTATGTAAATAGCCAGGTTTGGAGGGGGATTCATTGTGATTGCGTTCACAAAGCCCTTAGCACAGTGCCCGGCACATGGCATATACACAGTGATGATAATGCTTCTTGTAACTTCTGCTGTGAAGGAGGTGGCGAAACACTTCGTCCCAAGACTGTATCCATCCCGGGGCCATCTCTGCCTTTGGCTATTTAAACAAAACCACTGCAGGTTATTCCTTTGGGAAATCCACTGACATCGGGTCAATGTGACCTTTTATGGGGTTTCTGAGTCTGCAAACCTTTTTGGGGCAGAGAGTCTCATCTTTCTCCGCAAGAGCAGCTGGTGGGTTTGAACCACCAACCTTATGATTAGCAGTCCGAGGCATATCCAGCAGCCCCACCAGGGCTCCTTTCTACTTTGAGAGAAGGTGGAGGAAACGAAGAGCAGATGGATTGGTAAGGAAAAGGTCCAGTCGCCCCAAGGAGCCCGTCTCTTCGACACAGGACACAAGGTTGCCCTCCAGCACCAACTCTCTGGCACTGAGACTGTCAAAGGACTAGGACAGGCATCTGGCCACCAGTCCCTTAGCTTGCCCTTTGCCAAAGGAAGACTGACTCTGTCTCTCCACTCAACCCTGAGGCCTATAGAACTGCTCCCTGCTCCATGATGACTCTGTGTTCGTTCTAGTGCAGAAAATTCGAGCCAGAAAAAGCTGGGCTGGCCATCGTGTGAGCTCATCAGGTATGACAGAGCTACCCTCCCCTTTTCAGATGGTCTCCTCCCGTGTGGCTGGAGGGAAGCAGGCTGGCCAGGCACACAGGCCCTTAGTGGGAAATAATGGCCGATCGGCACAGGGCATGCGGTTCCCAGCACATTTTGATTTGTTTGCTCTGGGTCCAGATTCTCTTAGACATTTGCTTCTCTGCTGACAGCAGAACATAAAAACAGTCCCAAGAGGCTGTTTCCAGGTCTTCCACGTTGGTTAGCCGCAGTTGGGAAATCTTCCCCTTCCCACGCCCTTAAGTGAATTATCACATGTTATTGAGTCAGAGCTTCGGGGTAGCCTAGCTGTGGCTCTGCCGCTCCTCTGATGATCCATCACCTGCCCGCCGAGTGGGTGATGAAGACGTTCCCTGCCTGTGTGTGAATCCAATCACCCAGGCTCTGCCATCTTGCCAAAGGCTCAGCTGGCAAGGGTGAGAGGTTCCTTGGATTTCTGCTCCCAGACATTTGAGTTGCACACTCCCTACCACTTCCTCCGCCCACTGAGGGGCCCTGTGTGTACACCCCTGTGTCAGCTCCAGTCCACCATCACTCCCTCTGATGCACTCCTCACATACCCACCTGAGCCGCTCACTCGTGCAGCAATTCTTCCAACACCAGGCCTCCCCCTCCCTGAGGAGGACAGGCCCGGCCCACCACACAAACTTCATGCTCAGGGACAGACGCCAGCCTCCCCTTGCCCCGCCACGACCAGGTCATCCTTGGCCCCTGGGCCTCTGGGCTGAGTGGAGGATTCAGTTGCACATTAATAAGCGATATCCACTTAGCTCTGAAAGCTGAGAGTAAATCCCCTGAGCTGCTGTCCAGTGGGGGTGCACCATTCCCCATCTCCTTC
>NW_022111363.1:6215359-6217094 GCF_000313985.2 Echinops telfairi
GCTTTCCCCAGCTATGCGATGTGATACCAGTCAGCAGTGTACAGAATGGTGCTCAAACATACGCAGTAGACATAATGCATCTTCCCCGCTCCTCTCCCCTCAATAACCATGTGAGCTAGGACAAAAGAATGGGGTACAGTGCTCACCTGTCCAGCCATTGCACTAGCAAAAGAAACCCCTGGTGATCTGCTTCCATAAAGATCGCAGCCAAGAGACCCCTTTGGGCTGGTCTACACTGTTACTTGGGATCGCCATGGGTTCAAGTCCACTCCTTGGCACCTGGAAAAACACCACCATAACGAGAGAGAGGATGTACCTTTGCTGTCCCTGATGAAGCTCTCACTACCTATCGCAGTGGGCCTCCCTCAGACCCCTTAAGTTTTTCCGTCTCCAGAACATTTCAACTACTGGATTTCAATAGGAGAAGAGGGAAGGGAGGAGGCAGTAAGGAAGAGATGTAAGAGAGGAGGGGAGAAAGGGAAGAGAGTAATGGAAGGGATTACTACATACTCTGCCTGCACAAAGTTTAGCTCATTATATTCTCCCCACCCTCCTGGCCCTGGCTTGGTTCCTCTCCCGACTTCCTGTTTCTGTCTGTGGTTTTGTCATTTTCCAACGTCTGAGGCTTAACTTTTGGGTCCTGATCCACTCTTCCCCTTCTCTTGTTCCCTCATTCATCCCTTCATTGATTATAACCATTCTTTCTCGTGTCTCTCTAACTTCTCTCTTCTATTTCTGACTGCTCTCACCAAAGTTCAACACTTTAATTGTCTGTTTCCTCAGGCTTGCGTTACGAAATGCCACAAAGTGGGTGGTTTTCAGGGGCGCTATTTACTGTCTCACAGGCCTCGGGCCTGTCGTTGGTCAGTGCCCTGGAGCTGGGTCCAACGCATGGCAGCCCTGTGTGCAGCACTGCGCAGCGTGCCATCCGCAGACTCGCACACGTGACCCTACTGCTGCACAACATCAATTCCGCGCATTGAAGGGCTTCCTCGCTTGCGCTCACCCTCTGCTTTGCAAAGCGCGATGCGCGTTACCAGAAACCATTCTCTCCCAGGGACCTGTTCAAGTCTCCAAATTCTCAGACTCACTGCCATTGGGTCGATTCCAATTCACAGTGCGATGAGAGACAAAAATCTCACCATCCTTGCCTCTGAGGAACATTCCGGCTGTGCTTCCTACAAGACACATTTGTGTGGTCTGTGATGGTGTTTTAAATCGGCTTCGCCAATCATAAGTCAGCGCACTGATACTTCAGTCTTCTTATTCAGCACCCAGCGTTCACGTGATTAAAAATCCTGTGGCTGGGGTCGGGTACGCCTTGGGCCTAATTGCTACATCCTTACTCTCCAACACCTTATTTTTTTTCTTTTGGTTTTTGTATAAATTATTTTATTGGGCCTCTCGCAGCTCTTATAAAAATCCATACATCAATAGTATCAAGCACATTTTTACATGTGCTGCCATCATTATTTTCAAAACATTACCTTTCTACTTGAGGCCTTGGTACCCAGTCCTCTGTTTTCCATCCCTCCCCCATCCTCCCACCCACGTGACCCCTTGATAAATTATAAATTTTTTTTCATATCTTATACCAACCACTGTCTCCCTTCACCCGTATTTCTGTTGTTTGTCCCCCTGGTGTGTGTGTGTGTGTGTGTGGGGGGGTGATACATAAATGATTGAGATTGGATTCCCCTGTCTCCCCACACCTTCACCCTACCCTCATGGTATC
>NW_022111363.1:6219265-6221420 GCF_000313985.2 Echinops telfairi
AACATTTACAGGCACAGGGGTTAGGACTTTAATATTAATCTTTTTGGAGAACCCAATTCAATCCATAATAATCATTTTCCCTCCCAGAGATCTGGTATCTGACCTCTAATCTGTGTCCCGTCAACTCATCCTGTTCAAGCATGATATATTACTAAACACATATCATTACTAAGCATCTAGTAAAAGCACACATATTACTTAAAGCACAATTCTCATTATATTATTCTCTATTTCAAAAATTGACAATGGTTTCCATTTCCCATGGGACAGCACCCCAATTCCTCAGGACAACATTTCAAGCCTTCCTGCATTTGGACTTCATATATTATCTCAGGATCTTTCTCCACTGCTGCTCTGTCAGGAAGAATTTCAATTCAACATTAGACCTACAGAGTCTGAGTCAGTAGCCCCTAGTAATATGTGATTACTAACCACTTGAAATGTAGCAAGTATGACCAATAAAACCTGAATGCATTTTAAATTTTTTAATTAATTTTTATTTAAAGCAGAAGCAATGTTTCTTTTGCATTAAACACAGAGGAATTAATTTCCCTCTAACCTTCAGTGTTGCATTACAGAGCACATGTCATACCACATGTGTAGCATTTCACATTTTCAGTATTCCACAGAAACATGTCCCTGATCATGTCAGTGCTGGTGGATTGATTCACTATGAATGATACTTTATAAGGACTGACATAAAACTATAATGTGATTGTTTGAGTATGCTATGCAGACAGCATGAATTAAAGTGATAATCGGTTTCTTTAAAAAATAATTAATGTCCCTCGAAGTTAGCAGCTCAACACATAGCCCCTGGCACCACAGGGCTCCCTTGTACCTACTAGAATATGTAAAACGATGCTCTTAGTTGGAATAATAATGAAAAAATGTTTAGAACTGTGTCTGACACATGCTAAGTGCTCAATAAATATAAACTGGTTTTACTCTCATGAATCACAAAGGTCAGTAGCATTGCTTCTTACCTGAGCTCCCTATTCAACCCGAAGGGCAGAAGGGAAAACCTATCAAAAGCCTCACAGGAGCCAGTTGCTCTCTGAAGATCCCACCCTTTGGAAGTATCTGGAGACGCGAGTCATCCTGAAGTACAGGAAGTTGATGGTCACTTTACCTAAGTTATGGTGGATTTTCCATACACACCGGAGGAGCTAAATCCCACCCCATCACGTACCTGTTGTGTTGCCTTAGGTAAGTTACATTTTCACCGTATGCTTCACTTTCCTCACTCGTTAAATGGAAAATGAGGTGCTGGAGGCAGTGGTTCGAACCCATCAGCAGTCATTTTGAGGGAGAAAAGATCTGGCAACTTGTACCTGTAAAGATTACCGCCTAAGAAACCGAATAGGGTAGTTCTACACTGGGGTTGCTGTGAGTGGGAACGACCTCAGCCACACAGAAAACAACAGGACGGCCATCGCCAATGGACACTTCCATGCTAGCGCTGGGTTAACACACTTACTATGCAACAGACTCTCTAAAGATAGTTCCGGCAACCTCCAGTGGAGATGAGCCTGCTAGCAGCATCTGTGAGCCCATGGGCAGGTCCCAGCACATGGGGGGGTCTTAAGGGAACATTATAGAAGTCAGTAGAGCACGGCCATTCCTAATATAGGATTGGGAACCTATCTAAATTCAATTTGAATCCTAACTCAGCCAACTTGATACATGACACTGTACCTCAGTGTTCACACCTGCTAAACTGGAGTAAGATTCAGCTAGCTCAATGTTTACAGGAGGATTACATAAGATATTTACTTGAGCATGGTACTCCAAATAATGAGTGTTTAATGACGTTAGCTGCCATTCGATTGGATGTAGGGGAATAAAGGCGAGAAGTGTATGAAATTACCTCCAGAGGTCATTTGGGTCTACTTTGCTCTGGTTCCCAGTCACAGAGGATGACCTTCTGACTCACAGAGATGAGGTTGATTGCAGCAATAAAATCAGATCACAGGGAAGTATTTTTTACCCATAGACTCAGCATGAAATGCATTCTCAAATGTCCATCAACTAACCACAGTGACCTGCCCTTGCAAGTTTCCCATGATCAGCTCTGAGGTCCTCTTCCAGTTTCCCTACGATGAAGGGCCAGGGAGGGGGAAAGGCTGCTTCTGTCTTGGTTCGCTGGTGCTGC
>NW_022111363.1:6222682-6224521 GCF_000313985.2 Echinops telfairi
CGGCACAATGCCTAATTTCTATTAAAACAATATATGTTTTTTTAAATGATGTCCCTTTTCACACAGGAGTACAAGGTTGTACATGTGCAAATATATGTAAATAGGATGAGGAGAAAGACTTGATTCTTGCATTTAGTAAATGAATTAGCTCACTTCCTCATTGTGAGCCTCATCTCTTTCTTCATTAGTGAAATGCAAGTGGCCACAGTAAGCACGACATTCTTAGCAAACCTTAGCAAAGAGGGTAGCTTTCATGCTGCCTCATTAACAGAACCATCTGAATCTTGCCATCTGAACATCATAGCAGTTAAAATTTACAACACATCAGATCATTATATCAGATCATAAAATGGAAGATAATTACAACCGGTCACAAAAGGGAGGATAATTACATAACGTGGAGAATCATTGCCCAGACAGGTTGACCCATCTGAGTGATGGGGACACAATCTCATCCACAGCATCCAGCTTGCCCTCCTCCACAACATCTCCAGGCTCTCTCCCAAGGTCAACAGAGTCCCTCTCCAGAGAAATTCCAGGAGAAAACTTTCCACCTTTATTTCCATCTTCCGCTCTGCCAAGAGCAGCGAGCATGCTGGTTCCTGGCATTACCCAAGGCAGGCAATCTAATACCTTAGAGACATCCCCTGGGGTGCTGCCAAGCAAGCAGAGAGGACGCTATTTCATACTTGAGTCATTGGAGTTCAAGTCCTCTCCCAGTGTTCTGAGTGAGGCAGACAGAGGACAATTATTTCTGACAACACTGGAAGAAACGAGAAGGCAGAAACCAGCTCCAAGTTTTCTGCAATGTTTCTGGACCCAGAGCCAAGGAGAAGGACAAGGAGAAAGCTTTAGATTTAAGACTTCAAACAAGAACCAGTGAGCAATTCAAAGGGCCAGAGGGAAAAAAGCACTACAACATTTCATCACATGAACACTAGTCACAGTCGGCCTGTAAGATCTGGGAAGGTCCCTCCTGTCAGCTCCTACTGTGTCTCTGTAAGTAAGTCGAGGCTCTGAAAGAAGTTGCTGAAGGCCAGTAAATACCTCCATTTCACCAGCTCAGCGTACCAGGGCTGGAGAGGGGTAATAAAGGAGAAGAATAAAAACCCACTGCTATCAAGACAATTCTGAACCATAGCAACCCGACATAGGGTTTCTGAAGTTATAAATCTTTATAGGAGTAGACAGTCTCTTTTTAACCCTATAGCAGCATCCAAAACTCACTGCTTCAATTGAAAAGAAAGCAGAAAATGTTAAAAACTAAAACAAATTTAAAGTGGAACATAAGGTGCTAAGTTTTAACCTAACTGCAGCTACAACCATCCATACTGCAGTACACTCTGCATGATGGCAAGGTTAATCCCAGCCCGGATCTATGATCAGAGGGGACTCGCCAGAGATTCAATTCACATTTATTTCCCCTTCAGTTTTTGTTAGTATAACCACTTTAATATGGGTCAAAAGGGAGATCAAATGATACGATATTGCATTTTAACTTAACTACATCTGCCATAATCAACTTTACAATGCTCTCTGTCTGATAACAAGGCTGTTCACATCCCTCAACTTGGTCAGAGGGGGATTCACCTGAGGCTCATCCATGTGTGGGCTCTGCAAATAGATTTGGGGCTTACACTGCCATCCACAGACTTCTGAAAACCAGATGTTCACAATGTAAGCTCTCATATCATTCCCTCCTTTGGATTTGGATTTTATTATTTACAATCCTTGGGTCACACAGGCTGGTGTGCTTCTGTGATTGTAAAATGCTTCTTGATATGATTGAACTATTGAATTGTATGGTATGTGAATCATATGCCAATAAAACTGTTGAAA
>NW_022111363.1:6225706-6227029 GCF_000313985.2 Echinops telfairi
TCCTAGTTCTTTCCTCTATTTTCTTTTACATTCCTCTTGCCCCACTATCATGTTCGACATTCATTCAGATTTCCATAATTCCTTTCAACTACATTGCCTCTGATCAAGCCCCACCAGGCATACTATGCCCTCCTGGCCATCGATTTTAGATCACTTGTTCCCTTGTCCCTGGGTTTGTTGACATGCCCCTTTCTTCCTCAGCCTCCCCTTCTCCCATGTCCCCCCAGAACCATCAGTCCTGTTGTTTCCTCCTCTGGATTGTTTATCCCACCTATCTTATCTAGATAGAAATACAGCAACAATAATAAGCACAAGTAGAATATCCAGTTCTACTGAGTGATAAAACCAGTTGAATCCAGAGTAGCAAAGATTTCCGGCTGAAAGACTACATTTCCCAGGATACTTTGCAGACAGATGTGGTCATGTGACAAAATTCCAGCCAATGAGACATGAGCAGAGGAGTTAACCGGTTTCTGTTGCTTGTATTCCGCCTTGTGGACGCCTTAATAGGTGCCTGGTGGAACTCTGCCCTGCGGTGCAACCAGGTTCTGTGGCGGATCAGCTTGCTTTCCTTCTGAGTCACTTGGAGCCTCCAACATGTCGATGAGTAATCAAACTTAACTATTCCTTTGCGCCGTCTTAGAGTCCCACAAACAGTTAACAAACGAACAACTCATCAAAATGTGAGCGGTCCAAGTCCGCCAGAGGCACCTCGAAAGAAAGTCCTGGTGATTTTCATTGGCAGAAAAAGAAAACCCAAATCTCGGTGGCGCACAGAGCTGCTCTGACACACAGGGTCACCTGACGCCAGACCCGCGCCCCAAGGGAGGAATCAAGCCCAACCAGGAGTTCCCCCCTTTGACAGGAGGAGGGGCGGGCGCTTTTCCTGCGTTTTGTTTACTGCTTGGAATACCAATGCTGTTCTGCACAAGCCACGACTTTGGGGTTAGAAACCACACATTGGCGCGAAAGGGGCAGGCAGGTAGGAGCCCTTGAGCTCCCTGACTGGCCAGTCCTGCCAGCCTCTGGCCCCTTTACATAACAGAGGCATTGGTGCCCGTGTTTCCTTCACTGCTCTTGTTTTGCTCTGTTGTGGTTGGGAGGGCAGGTTGAATTAAATCTGGTCTTAACTCATGTATTAGAGGAATAATTAGGCTATTGCTTATTTCACAGCTCCTCCAATCAGAGCAGATCTGATCTCCTCCGTTCTGGTTTTCAAAGTCCTGGGAAAGTTCTCAGACTGTCCCAGCTTGATCAAGTCCAGTACTAACCCTGGACCGAGTAGCCGAGCTCCTGCAGCGGGTCCTGAAAAAGGCCAGCGCA
>NW_022111363.1:6228721-6237628 GCF_000313985.2 Echinops telfairi
GTTGCACACCCTTAGTGTTTTGCTTCAGTGTGGTGGGGTCAGATCAGGTGCAATTCCCACACTGTGTCTCCAGTGTTGTCCCCTGTAGGGCTATGGGTCAGTGAGGGATGTCATGTCCCAGGATTTTCAAAACAAGAACTCCCACCACCTAAACCAAGACAAGGGCCCCTGGTGGTCTAGTGGTTATGAATTGGGCTGCCATAGGCAACGTCTGTAGTCTGAAACCACCAGCCACTGCTGGGGACTAGGGTGGAACTCTTTACTCCTGTGCACAGTTACAGTCTCAGAAACTCACAGGGCCGTTCTACCCTGTGCTCTAGGGTATGAGTCAGCATCGACTTGATGGCAATGGATTTGGTTTGACGTTTGGCTTAAACCAAGACAAACCCATTGTCACCAAGTTTATTCCAACTCATAGCAAGCCTACAGGACAATGTAGAAAACCCTTCTTAGAGTTTCCAAAGTTGTGGTCTTCACAGGAGCATACTGCTTCAGTTTCGCCGACAGAGCATCAGGTAGATTCAAACTGCCAACCTTTCGGTTAGCAGCCCGAGTTAACCCTCTGCACTACCAGAATTCTATCTCACACTTTCCAAAGCCCAGACAAGACCCAGTGCCATCAAGTTCCCAGGATTTCCAGGTTTATAGGTCTTCGTGGGAGGACACAACCTCAACTTTCTCCTGAAGAGTAGCTGGTGGGTTTGAGGGTTTTTGCAGTTAGCAACCCAACACCTCGTCCACAGGACCACCAGGGCTCCTTGCTTGGGTTAGAAATCCTAATTCTGAATGCTGGCCTGGGCATGGCTTTCTCTCCCTGTCAGCTCTGGGGGAAGGTCCTGGCTCCTCAGCTTCTAGCCCTTGGCTTCTTGGGGATGTTCATGTAGTGTGCCATTTTCTGTTCCCAACTCTGCTTGCACTCTGCATTCCTTTTAGATCTCCAAGCATAATGGGTATCATTAACATAGCAAAGAAAGGCATTCCCACATAGATAGCCACAGGAGTAGGGGGTAGGATTTACAACACATTTCTTCAGGGACATAATCCACTTAATGTTGTTGTTTGTTGTTGTTAGGTGTCTGTGCGTTAATTCCAATCCATAGCCACCTCATACACAGCAGTGGGAAACACTGCCTGGCCCGTTGCCAGCCTCACAATGGTTGTCATGTCGCAATCCCTAGATAGCAAGAGAGATGGACAATGTTCACATGGCTTCTATAAGAAGGAATGGGTTTAGGATACCTTAATCCCCCCTTTCCAGCACAAATTATTGCCATCCACGATGTAATTTCATATTGCATAATGCTTTGTGTCTATGTTACAAATTAAACTGTATAAACTGTTGTCATTTGGATTCTTGCGGTAGCCCTGTAAGGGAAATATGTACGTCCATCACGTAATCGTCATTTTACAGAAGTGTATCTGAGAGAGCTTAACTCTCTTGCCCACAGTCGCACAGTTGAGGAGTACCCAAGATGACCCTCAAGGTCAGGTTCAGCTTCTTCCCATACCAGCTAGGATCTCAATTAAGCAACGAGTGGGCCCTTCTGATGTGGAGGAAATGGAAAAGAAGATGACACACTTGCTCTGCCAGTCCTTCTCCCCATCCCACCACCAGGGCCTCAACAGGGCCCAGCTTAGGATGGGGGCGGGACAGAAAACACTGAGTGGAACTTTTGAAACTCACAAGGCAGAAAAGTAACTGTACATTAAGTAACATCTCCAGGAGAGACAGACGGGTGTGTAAGAGCTGCCTGCTCATAAGGTCAGAGACCGCAGATGCTCAAAGAACGTCTATCACCACAGTGTATTAGCCCAGAAAATCTTTGAACCTCTTCGCAAAGCTGTGAGAACAACAATATCTTTACTGGGATTTTTTTTTAAGAGCTTTTGATTAGCCTGAAACATTAGCATGACTTATTTTCTCAGTCCTGGTAAATGTTTAATTATCAAAAATAATGGTGTGGCTTTTTTTTATTTTTTGTTTTTTGTTTTACCTTTTTAAATCTGAATCACAGCAAGAATTTTTATGAAGACTCTTTTTGGCAGTGAATGGCCTCCTAGTGTGGCATCTTTTAACTGACATTCCTATAATTAGAAAGAATTGTCTTTTCCTATCACAAATTTGAACTGGCTAATTACTCAATGAATATTTAGCTTCTTACATAGGCAAATATTATGTGGAGAGGAACTTTATGGAATAAATATTCAACCCAGAAAATTTCCTAGGAGACACCTAGGACCTATTCCATGTGAGATTTTCTCCACCACCCTCATCCCCGTTCTCCCCTGTATCCCTGCCTTCTCAGATGCACACACAGTATATCCTAGGGGATGTTGGTGGGGTTTTCAGTTGCTGGGTGCGCTTTGATGTGTTTTTCCCTATGAAATATTTAAACAAAATAACATTTTTAAAGAATAATATGATAAAATACCTTTGTACCTTCCTCCTAGCTTAAGAAATGACTCTACTTATATAATTGGGTGGTTTAAAAATCAAGAAAGATAGGCATCCTCTCACCATACTTATTCAATCTGTGTGCTGAGTAAATCGTCTGAGAAGTTGGGCAATATGCAGACGCGCTCGGCATTGAGTTTGGAGGAGGGCTTAATAGCCCCTGCGACATGCAGAGGACACCGTGTTGCTTGTTGAAAGTGAGGAGGACTTGAAGCACTCACTGATGAAGACCCATGATTGCAGCCTTCAGCATGGATTACAAGTCAGTGTGAACTAAGCAAAAATCCACACAACTGGACCCATAGGTGCCATTATGATAAACAGACAAAAAAGCGAAGCTGTTCAGGATTTCATTTTACTTGAATCCGCAGTCAAAGGATAAAGCGATGCACTGCACTGCACTGGGTACGTCTGTTGCACAGCTGTTGACAAGCAAGGATGTTCTCTGAAGACGAAGGTGAGCCTGACCAAAGCCCCTGCATTTTCAGTCACCTCCTATGGAAAACCAGAGAGCCGACGCCTTTGAATGGTGGTGCTGGCAGAGAATATGGGAAGTCCCACGGACTGTCGAAAACACAAACAAGTCTGTCTGGGAAGAAGTATAGCCAGAAGGCTCCTTAGAGGCGAGGATGGGGAGACTTTGTCTCACATATTTGGGGTGTGCTATCAGGAGAGGCCAGTCCCTGGAGGAGGACATCATGCTCGGTAAGGAAGAGGGACAGAGACAAAGATGAGTTGACACAGTGGCCACAGCAATAGGCTCAAACATCACAATTGTGAGAATGGCGCAGGGCCGGGTGGTGTTCCCTTCGGTCGTACGGAACTCAACAGCACCTAACAGCAACAACCACCTACCACTGGATTTTCTGTGTAGCACATCCTTCTCTTCTCAACTCTAGCATCCGCCCCCTACCCCCACCATCTTGAATGTGCGTTTCTGTGTGTGTGCATAAGAAGGAGAAGAAGAAAAGCAGGCAGTGAAAACCCCATGAGTCACAATGGTCAGAGCCACAGCCCAGCATGGCGATGGCACAGGATAGGGCGGGAGTTGGTTCTATGAGGTGTGGGGTTGCCATGAGAAGGCAGCTAACCAAAACAACCATAAGATTTGCATGCCCAGAAGGGTCACCGCAGCTGATCCAGGCCATCTGTTGCTGTAAAGAATGCAGCCAAGAGAACTCAGTACAGCAGTTCTACTCTGGCTTCGCCATGAGTTGTAACCACCGCAGCGGCAGTGAGCTCAGCAAAGCATATACTTTCTTCTACCATTTGTCTTTTCAGCTCCGCATTGTGTACATAGGATTTATTCATATTGACATATGTATCTCTAGTTTATCCATTTTTGCAGAGGTATGTCAAAAAACTTTTGCTCCTGGGGTTTCAGTTCATACAACGGTAAGTAAAGCAAGTGTTGATACAAAATCATAGACAAGAATGTCAAGATGTAAAGCTGTTCTTTCGTGACATATCCTCCATCCAGGTGGAGGATATGTGTATACACTTCTGAAGGCATGCTTCCAACTTTCTAACCCTTCCTCCCAAAGAACTGTCAAAATGGCCATCTTGGCATCCTCGAGAGAGCAAATCCCTGTCTTTGCAATACTCTCTGAGTTTGGAAGATGAGACTAGATCTGAAGGATCAACGTCAGGCTGTAGAGTGGGCGGAGTCAGATTCTCTACTCCAATTCTCAGAGGGCAGACCTTGCTACCCTTGAAGAATGAGCAGGTGCACTGTGATGATGCAAACGAATTCTTGTTCTGGCCTCTGCCTCGTTAGTAGGAACCCTGGTGACTCTGTCAGGTAAGAATTACATTGCTAACCACCAAGTCAGCAGTTCAAACCCACTGGAGAAAGGAGAAAGATGAGGCTATCCACTTCCATAAAGAATAGCAGCCTCACAGACCCTATCTGTGTTGCTGCAAGTCAGAACTGACTCTATGGAAGTGAGTTTTGCTTGGTTTGGGCTTTCTCACTAGCACAGGTTTCTGAAAAACGTCTTCCTAATAAGCTCCCATGGTTATTCTGTGTCCTTGGAGACATCTATCAAGATTATCTCCTCAAAAAAGTTGCCATAATCATCTGAGCTAACCTGAACTCTGCCTTGAACTTAATTGACCCAGCATAGATCCCCTCAAAAAACCACTGCCAGGATTGGACCTTGCTCTCTGGGGCCTATTGGTAAATCCCAGATTCATTCTTGGTGATGGTTCATTCTGTAAAGTGATCTTCATTAGCTTTGATCTTGCTTGAGGGTCTGGTAGAAAGATCAGCTCTTTGAGCTAGCTCTTGGCATCCATCAAACGGAGAACTTGCCAAGTTGTTGGCTTAAAACTGAAAATATCACACCACATGGGATTTCAATGAGTAGGTATCGCATCAGTGGCAATTGTATGGTCTACTTCCACAGATTTTGTGACTTGAGCCACAGTTTCGTCATTCATCAAGACTGATGCTTGGCTCATCTCCAAGGTCTTCTCACCCTTCCCTAAAATATTTGATTCGTCTAAAAAATTGTGTGTTACGTGGGGTAGCATTTCTCTAAATTTGTTGTAAAGGTTCAGTTTGGAACAGGGCCACTCGAGTTCTGTTAAAAATTGATATGAACTCTGACTTCCAAATCATGCCCCCCCCCCATGGTACAAAACTGAGGTTCTTTTTGAGGACACTCTAATGAGACTAAGCCAAGTGTCTTTGGAGAGAACTTGTCTGCACCCCTCCACCGATCTCACAGACACATTTAAACATATTTTCTTTGGAAGAAGCCTGTGCACATACACACATTTTAGTCACTGAGGTAGTGAGTTTATTGTGCCAACCTGGCCGATAAACACATGTGGGATTAATTGAAGGGCGGAGAGATAAATGGCTCAACGAGCCTCGCCTTTCTTGTCTCTTGCTTTTTGATCATCAGACCTTGCTTGTTCTGTGCCTCCATTTGCAAGCTACACTACCTGTGGGACACCTAACTCATGGACTGAGTTGCTGTAATTTAAGGTTGCTTCAAGACCTCCTTCGCCACACCATTGGAATTTACATCTCTTGAGCTGGGGACTGTCAGACCCTGTCATCTGGCTGACTGTTGGTGACCTGCCTTACTGTTTGCTGCCTGTGCCTGGTTAGCCTGAATTGCTCTACAGAGGACTGATTACCTGGTGGCCCTCAAGACTTGAAGGATTGCCAGTGTCTTACAACTGTCTCACAGGAGTGTGTTGCTCTGAGCCATCTGTACTGTTTTATAATTTCATTAACTGTTTATTTCTTATATTATCTATCTATCTGTATAAATATAGATAAAATTATTAGCATCCTGGTTTTGTTTTTCTAGAGAACTCTAACACAGCCACTATAATGCCATCCAGATTCATCTGCCTTGTCATACACTTAAAACAATTCATTCTGCTTTATGATCACATAGTATTCCACTGCGTGTACATATGTACTACATTTTGTTCATCCACTCATATGCTGATGGGCACTTCAGCTGTTTCCATTTCTCACTATTGGACATAGTGCTGCAATCAGCATAGGTATGCATATGTCTCTGGGCCTCTTCTGTTAGGTCTCTAAGGTATAGAACTAATTGTGGGACTGCTGGATCATCAGGTAGTCTTATTGCTAGCATTTTTTTGAGGAAGCATCATCCTAGTTTACATATAGTTATATCATTTTACAGTCCCACCAGTAGACTTACAGTCTCACCACAGTCTTGCCACCATTTGTTTTCTGTTTGATTTTGCTTTTGCCCACCAGGGTGAGACGACAGCATCTTGGTGTACTTTTGACTTCTATCTCGCTAGCAGGATCTTGGGAGCCCTAGTGGTGTAGTGGTTATGCGTGTTGGGCTTCGATCAGCAGCTCCTCCTGAGAAAGACTGGGCTTTCTACTACAGTAAACAGTTACAGTCTTAGATGCCCACAAGGGGTCGCTATGAGTTCGCATTGACTTGATGGCAGTGAGAGTCTTTAGGAGTCCTGGTGACATATGGTTACGTGTTGAACTGCAAGCAGTAAGGTCTGCAGTTGGAAACCACCAGCTACTCCTAGGGAGAATGATGGGGCTTTCGACGTCCACAGTTACAATCTCAGACACTCACTGGCAGTTCTATCCTACCCTATAGGGACCCTGTCCTATAGGGTTGCTATGAGTTAATGTCAACTGGATGGCAGTGAATTTGGTTTTGGTGTGAGTAACATCTGTGGAGCCCTAGTGGGTTACGTGTTGGGCTGCTAACTACAAGGTCAGCAGTTCAAAGCCACCAGAAACACCAAGAGAGAAGGATGGGGCTTTCTGCTCGGTAAAGATTTACAGCCTTGGGTCTGTTCTGCAGTATCCTATTGGGCGCACAGGGTCTGTTCTGCACTATCCTATTGGGCGACTGTGAGTCAGAATTAACTCAAGACAGTGAGTAATAGCATCTTGTCATTTGTTTGTTGTCCATCTTAATGTCTTCTTTGGTATGTATCTGTTCATGGTCACTGCCCAATTAATGATCGGGTTATTTGTCTTTTTGTTGATGTGCTGTTGAAATTTTCTATATACTTTTGTGATTAAACAATTATTGAATATGTTATTCCAAAATCTTCCTTTCCCATCTGAACAGAAAGTTCTTTCTTGGTTGTAAGTATTTATTTATGAGTTCCCAGGAATCTAATTTGTCTACTGCTGTCTGTATATTTACAGTTGTATTTGACCATTGGTGGTGGTTGTTGTTTAAATTAGGTTCCCTAATTTCTTCCCTATGTATTTTACCAAGAACTTTATAGTTTCAAGTTTAACATTTAGGTCTTTGATCCATTTTGAGTAAGTTTCTGTATAGGGTGTGAGGTATGGATCCAGTTTCAGTTTTCTGCGAATGGCTAACTAATTTTCCCAGCACCATTTATTAAAGAGACTGATTCTTCCCTATTGAATGAATTCTTACCCTTTGTTAAAAAACCAAATATCCAGAGACAGCTGGATTCGTTCCTAGGTTCTCAATTCTATCCCACTAGCCTATATACTGTATTTAGCATTGAACCAGTATGGACTACCTTGGTTACTGTGTCTGTACTCTATGTTTTGAAATCAGAGAATTTCTTCTGAAATATTGCTTTAGCTCTTTGCGGCCTCTTCCCTTTCCATAAGGAACCCTGGTGGTGCAGTGGGTTAAATGTTAGGCTGCTCACTGAATGGATCAACCCCACTATAGCAGGAGAAAGATGGGGCAATCTGCTTCTGCAAAGATGTGCAATCTTGGAAACACAATGGAGCAATTCTATTCTGTCCTATAGCATCACTATGGGTTGAAATTGAGTCAGTGACATTGGATTTGACTTTTCTGAGTTCTCCCCACCCCTGTAAGTTGGAGATTATTTTTCCCATTATAGTAAAGAATGTTGTTGACATTTAGATTGGTATTACATTGAATTTATAGATCACTTTAGGGAGTATTCACCTTTTTACAATAATAATTCTTCCAATCCATGAGCATGGAATGTCCTTCCATTTATGCAGTTCTCTTTTACTCTCCTGTAGTAGTGTTTTGTCGTTTCCATTGTATAAGTCTTTTGCATCCCTGGGCTGTTGGAAATAATATGACTTTCTTGATTCCCCATATGGGGAATGGGTTCAAACTGCTAAACGTTTTTCCAGTTGGCAGTCAAATGCTTAACCTTGTGCCATAAGGTCTCTTTGACAGTCTTATCAACTTAGTTTTCAGGCTGTCCTCTACCACAACACTCTCCTCCGAGCTCTGCAGTCGGCCAGGGAGACTTATGGAACTTCTGACCTGTGCCCATAACCGCCATAGCTCTCAGCTTCTCTGGGACAGAATGGGGACTATGAGGCCCCAGGAAACGAAAACACAGAGTAGAAATATATTGGTTCCAGTATCCTAAGGAGAGGACTGGTCCATCTTTAGTATTTACCATGTCTGGGACAACGTGCAATGGAACAGAGGAATGCAGAAACTTTAAGACCAATAAATAATGTCTGACTGAAGTAATTATTGAAAAAAACCCTTTAAGATCAAAGGAACACATTTCTTGTGAAAGATTATCAAGCCCTGTTCAAGATGGGAATAGGGGGAAGATTTGGTGGGCAGAAGTCTGCTGGTTCCCCAGAAATCACACTCTATGTAAAGCTGTAGAGTCTGTCCTGTATAAAACGCAGAAGGTGGGCAAAGGGGGATTATGTGCCTGAGAGCCGACCTTTGGTCCTATGAAAACCCAACTGAGCAAGGCAGCAAGGAGACACAGCCAGCAGCCACCCAAGGGTTCCTGTGATCACGGCCCTTCGGGGAGAACGTATCCTTTCCCCTTTGACAAAGTTCCAGGTCCACATGCACCAGAGAATGCGGTTGGGCCCACGTTCCCACCTCGATGCACTCAAGCTTGGGGAGGTGGAATGCTTATCTTGAAGAGCAGCCTGCCTCCTCGGCAGCACCCCAAGCCAAGAAGGACACCCCAGGGCC
>NW_022111363.1:6238558-6240478 GCF_000313985.2 Echinops telfairi
GAAACTTGGTCTGAGGCAGAAAGCGAATGTCTCCCACCACTGACATGCCTGTCTCCATCCACAGCCTGACCTCCCTCCAAGGTCTGGGGCAGGGTCAAGCCTACTCTGGTTCGCTCTTTCTGTCTCCAGCCCTGTGAGATCCGTGGAGCACCAGTTCGTGGCTACCTTAAAAACGCGGCCCAGCTAGCCCTAAGGACGCTCTTCCTGTAAGCTGTGTCCACGGGCTTACCAGGTTCCCAAGCTGAAGGAAAGGATGAAGGGCCCACTTGGTAGGTGTGGTAGTTGCATAATTCCATGTCAACGTCATCAATAACGTGAAGGGGTAGAATTTAGCCTGTCAATCAGGTCACAGCCTGATAATGCCTGCTGGTGAGCGGGAACTTTCTCTCCTTCTCCCTGGAGGAGGGCCACACTCTCACTGCTTCGCCTTCCTGGTGACAAGTCACGTGAAGCCGTGCTGAGACCTGAGCGAGCCATGTGGCAGAGGCCTGTGCCATCCCTGCAATGCCTCCATCAGCATTGGATCCACAAGACTTTTCACCCAACGGCCTGTGATCGTCCTGCATTTGGCATCATTGCTGTGTGAGTCGGAAGATGATTTTACGGACCAGGATCAAACATATGGGCTAACTTTGGACTTCTGGACTTGATCCGGACTGGGTTGGGATGTTGGCTCAATGTAAAATTGCTCTCTGATATAAAGCTCTTTCATATATATATATATAGAGAGAGAGAGAGAGAGAGTGTGTGTGTGTGTCCTTGGATTTGTTTCTCTAGTCAGCCCGGTCAAAAAGAACAAGTTATGCACATCCGCTTTGTCACCTTCCCAGGGACTCACAGTGTCTGTCTTCAGAAGGAAGGGATGAATGTGAACCCCAGGACCTGTCAACCCCAGGTTGCTGTCCCTGAAGGTACCTATTCCCAATAAGCACCATTCCTCTGCCCTCTTCTCTTCTCCAACTGTCGGTTGCTGTAGAAGCCAACAGAGCTTCCTGCGGGCAAAACACTCCATCAATCCACCACCCACCCGTCACCCATGGAGCATGCCTTTTGTTCAAGTTCTGAGGGGGACACAAAAGAACAGGCAGGCCAGCTACACTCATTAATACGTCAACTCTTTGGAACTTGGCGTATAGAGCAGTGTTATTCACAGTTGAAGTTTCTGAGACTTGCCTGCCAAAAATAATAATAATAAAGTCAGTTATAAATATCGCCAGTATCCAATACCAAGAGGTAAGAATTTGAGTTATAAGCGGTCAAGGGTCATGTCCTATCTCCAACCCACATAAGCTATGAACTTGGACAAGTTCTCAGTAAAGTAGGAATGATCCCCTCCTCTATTGTGTGAGGACGACATAAGTTATCCACAAGAAGGCATTGACATGGCACCAAGTGTACAATAACCATGAACTATAGTTTTCGGTGGGGGCACCGTTGGCGTCATGGTAGAATTTTCAACTTCCATGCAGGAGACCAGGGTTCGATTCTCAACCAGATTCGATAGTAGCCACCATCTATTGGGTAGTGTGATGATACTGAATAGGTTTCCAGGCTAAGAACTAAGAAGGGCTGAAGATCTACCCCCAAAAAAATCAGCCAATGAAAATGTTGCAGATTACAATAAGCCAGTCTCCTAAAACATGGGATTCCCATGAGTCAGGGGCTGTCTGGGCAGCAACTAACAACAAAGGGGTTCAAAATAGCACTACAAACACCAATCAAGATGCCCTACTGGCTGGCACTGGAGGCTTCTCCTCACCCCCCACACCCCCACTCCCAGCTCCAAGTCGTTAATAGTGCAGGAGTTGAAAGCAAGGCTAGCAGGGCAAGAGGGCTGGGGTGCTGAGCACATGCTAACGGGACACAGGTCCCAGGAGAAGGAGCTTGCAGCCCAGAAGGAAGGACTTCCTTCAGACTGAA
>NW_022111363.1:6241112-6247893 GCF_000313985.2 Echinops telfairi
GGGACAGAACTGCCCCACAGGGCTTCCAAGACCATAATCTTAATGGGACCAGATTGTCAGGTATTTTCTCCTGAAAAGCAGCTCATGGTTGGAGCTGCCAGCTATTCGGTTAGCGGCTGGGTGCTTACTCATTGTGCCACGAGGACACCAGGGCACAACGTTGAAGTGAGGCTGAAGGGGACTATAGAAGACGATGGGGTGCCCTCTCTCCTTGCGACAAACCAGAGAAAGGACAGGCCAAAGAATATGACCTTTTCATTTCCCACTCCTTCCTATAGGATTTCAGCTTCAAGATTTGAACCCCAGCATAGCAAGTTAATATCTGAGTGACCTTGGGCAAACTGTGGGGTCTGTCTGAGCCTCAGTTTCCTCATCCATAAATCAAGTCTTATACGATAATTAAATAATTCTTCAGGAGATGGTTAAAAGGATTGCACGAAGTAATACATTATTCAGAGCCCTGTACGTATGAAGAACCTAATAAATGATCATGCATTCATTATCATCATTAAATAATAGAACGACGACTAGTTAAACTACCATAGATCAGCGCTTAGAGGCGATGTCTGATGGGGGAGCCTGGGGAAGAGGTAGCTTCCAGAGCAGTGTGCAGGATGCAATGGGGTCTCCAGGAAAGAAGGGAGAAGTACTTGGAGGAGAGTGCTGAAGGGGCATCCTAAGCAATTGCCAAAGAAAGGCAAGTTCGAACACCAGGTGTGGCCCAACTACGCTCAGGTCTGCGGTCCTCTGGACACTGCCCAGATAGGAAACTGTTGAGTCTGGGCAGGGCTACATGGGAGGTCTCTGCACAGGTCAGGCACAGCCAAGAGGGGAGGAAATTCGACCCTTCCTATTTCTAGGGGTCCTGTTGAAGTCTTTATAATCCAAAATTAAATCCAAACCCACTGCTGTTGAGTGGAAGCCCACTCTTGGAGACCCCATGAGTTTCAGAGGAGAACTCTACCAGATCTTCGATCACTCATCTTTCAGATGTAGGAGATCTGGATGGATTTGAACCTTTAGGGGGGTCACCCATTGCTTGATTACATGTGTCCTCCCGAGACGCCTCACTAGGCTCCATGGGAGTGAATGTCCCTGATACTCAGTCAGAGGTTAGCCTCCCAGAACTGAAGTTTAGGACTTGCCTGTACTGACATCCACTAACCCTAGCCTCTCACACCTCATCTCTCTGCTCAGTCCACAGAGCTCCCACCTGACAAGGTGCAAATACACTCGCACCCAGTGTGCTCTCTGTGATGCTAACCAGGGCTCTTGTACTGGCTGTAGCTCCAACACCACATTTGCTTCAAGGGTGAAATTAGGGTCCTGTTACATAGTTTCCCCATCCTGACTCCCAGGCTGGCCCTGATTTTGCCTTTGCTCCTGACCGGCCTGGTGAGCTAGTTAACTTCTAGTAGCCTAACCCACCTACCTAGCTAATGTGGGTCCAGCTCTTCGCTCTTCCCCATTCTAGGCAGCTATGGGGCGATGCAGCCAACTAGGGAAGCCAGAGTAAGAACAATCACACCCCTTGCTCCACGTCCAATTTCCAGTTTAACTCTGTGGACATTTACAGTGTGTCTAAGAGGGAAGGCTTGGAACCAGCTAGGGATGTGAGTCAGCCCCGTGTATGTGTGTCCTGTGACGGGGAAGATAAAGATTCATCATCACTCGCTCATCTCATCTCTTCCCCAAACTGAAATTCAGGATGACTTGCATGGTGTGTAGAACACACTGCAGCCCGTCTGCATGCATGGTTGGATGTACAGAGAATCTCTGAATGGAGACCCAGGGTTTCCTCACAAGTTGGGTTCCCAGGCTCTGAAGGAAACCGCACGCAACTCGTGCTGGGCCACTCCAAGGCTCCCACCTGATCCTTGGCCTTGGCCTCCTGGAACTATTGGGGAAGCACCAGTGGTAATAATGATAAGTCTGCAATTAACAGAGTCTCCCTCCTTTAACCTTAACAGGAACAGAGACAGCCTGTGCTCGCTGCCACTGTGCTGTTTGTCAGCCACACAGATTATTATTAGAAGAGCCTCAGCACTAATCACCTCCCTGGTGGACATGCCACCATCCCCCTGGCTCCTGCTCCGGAGTCGTCTGCACTTGACCTGACCTCCCAGGGCTTGGCGCTGCCTCCAGCAGCTCCCTGGGAAGAGCAGGGGTGAGCCCACCAGGGCAGGATGGTGGGCTCATCTCCCCCAGGAGGCTGACCTCTGCCCTGGCTCCCGGAGGACAGGGCCTGGTGAGGTAGAAGGGTGGGGCAGAAAGGGAAGGAAGAGGCAAGGGAGGCAGGGCTTTAAAACACTCTCAGCAACTGGGAAGTTGAGGCCTACTGGGCTCTGTCAAGCCCTTGTTAGCATCTCCAGAGGGACACACAGTGGGAAAGGAAGGCCAGCGAGGTCCCAGGGGAGCTTCTCTTCCACCAGTCCATGAAGGGGAGTGGAGGAGGGTGGTTAGCATTTCTCTATCTTCCCCAAAGGGCTAAAGGCGGCTGCATAGAAAACAAACGGATGTTTTCGAGGAAGGGATTGAAGGAGCCTCACAGGTGCGGGGCTTACGTCCTTGAACAATCGCCAAGGATTCTACTGCTCCCAGCAAGTCGTCCCAACCCTTTTCAGAGCACCACTCCTCTGGTCAGACCCGCTCCGTGGACCCCACTGGCCAGGGGGAAGGGAAACGCGTGGCTTCATTCTCCCCATCGCAGACATCCCTGGGGAAGGACAGCGTGCTTGGTAAAGTAGAGGGCCAGGGGAAAACAAAGAAGAAATGGCCCCCAATTAGATGGCTGCAGCACTGGACTGGGGCTTGGGACCGATTGTGAGCATGGGGCAGGAGGGGCAGCAGCGCCTCACTGTGTTTTCGGTTGTGCTTTGGGTCACGACGGGTCTGAACTGGCTGACTGGCACCTGACAACCACAAACGACCCCAAGACACTCTCTCAGCTTAGCCCAGCCCTGCTCATGCTGAGAAGACAGCCAGGGCTGCCCCTCTGTGCGCCCCCCTTGCATTCCCCAGACACCCCCAGCCTCGCTCCACAAGAATCAGCTGTGCCTCACACATCCTTGAGTCCCCTCATTCCTAGGCATTGTCGCATAAAGGCTCAATAGCTATCACGCGACCCAGCACAAAGCAAGTCTTCATTTCTTGGTCATTTGTAGGGCTTTATAAGCAGGGCCCTGGCAGTACAGAGATTAAGAACATGACTGTGAACCATAAGATCAGTGGTTCTAATCCACCAACTGTTCTGTAGGAGAAAAGTCCTGGCAAGCTGCTCCCATAAAGCTTTGCAGCCTGGGAAATCCTCGGGGTCTCTTCTACTCTGTACTGCGGGGTCACTACCAGTTGGGATGGACATGACAGCATGCAACATGAACGTAATTAGAGGTTTGATAAAAACAAGGAAGAATATGGAAGAGAATCATCATTTGTGAAGCCTTATGAACTTTTTGTTTTAATGTCTTCTCTACTAGGTAAACAAACACAAGCTCGCTCTCATGAGTCAGTGCTCTTATAACCACCCTATAGAACAGAACAGCTCCTTAGGGTCCTAACACTGCCCATTTTTCTACCCTGTTTCCCCAAAAGTAAGACATCCCCCCAAAATAAGACCTACTTACAGTTTTGCCTCTCACTGAAATATAAGGCATCCCCCTGAAAATAAGACCACCCAGAAAATAAGGCCCCACGAAGCAACCTTCACTCTGGACTCTGGACCGTAACGGCGGGTGCTGCCGCGCAGCTCACTGTTGGCTGCAGTGCAGCCGGAGCAGACAAGAAGTGCAAGGTCTCTTTTAATAAAACAATAAATGTATACCATATTCTCCTTCATGGAAAAATAAGACATCTCCTGAAAATAAGACCTAGCGCATCTTTGGGAGTAAAAATTAATATAAGACACTGTCTTATTTTCAGGGAACAGGGTAGGAGCAGGGGGCTCCATTGATCCCCTGTACTTTATTGGACAGGCCTTCGCGTCCTGATTTTCCCAGAGCTATATCACCAGTGGAGTTCTCGGTGGTGCTAACGGTTAATCTACTTCACTGCCAACCAAAACGTTGGAGGTTCAAGTTCACCCAGAGGAGCCTTGCAAGAAAGGTCTGGTGGTCTGATTCTAAAATATCAGTCATTGAATGCTCTGTGGAACACAATTCCACTCACACATGGGGTCACCTTGAATCAGAGTCAGAGCTAGGCTAGTGGTCAGTGGTATGCTCATGGTAGAAATTGAGGTTTAATCCCAAATGTGGAATAGAATTTGAGAACTCAGCCCAAAGTCCAAATTGGCTTTCTATCAAAGGGTACCCATAAAAACCAGATTTCTTTTTTCAAAGCTATGTCTTTAAATTTTTTACACAACAACTTTATACCTTCAAAGTATTCTCCATTACACGTAATACATTTGTCAAATCTGTGATTCTATTCTTGGAAACATTTTTCAAACTCATCTGTTTGGCTGGCTGTTTGGATGGCTGACAGCACCACCCTCATTTTTTTTTTCTTCACCTCTTCTACATCATCAAATAGCTGTCCTTTCATGCCCCTCTTCATTCACAGAAACAAAAACAAGTCACATGGAGCAAGGTCAGGTGAGTAAAGTGTGGGGGGCAAAAGAGGCATGCTGGGTTGTGCCAAAAATTGGTGCACTGAGATGGCTGCATGAGCAGGTGCACTGCCTTGGTGGCAAAACCAGTCACCCATCTGCCACAAATCAGGCCTTTTTTTGCACACTGTTATGCTAGCTTGATTAACAGTCTGGCCTGGTGGAACAAACTCCAAGTGCACTAGAAGTTGGCATTTCCATCCATTCGGGAAGTTGATGGTCTGGATGCACTAACTCAGAGCAAGTTGCTCGATGCTCACCTAGCAGGAAAAATTGCGTACTATGAAAGCGCCACTCTGCCAACACCATTCCGAGGTTTGGGCAGGGGGGGGGAGGGGGTTACCCCTTCGTTCTGTGGGATGTCCTCTTTAGTGGAAATCCTTTAGATGTGAGATCAATAAGAGAACTCCACCAGATTTTCAAAATGGGAAAGCAGGGAAGATTTGGAAGATGCCCATCACAGTGAGAGATTTTGTTCCATAAATGTTTGATAAGTAAGCTTAGTGCTGAAGTCTATGCCAGGCCTGCTCTCAGGGCAGGGGTAGAGCAGGGAACATAACGAATCAAAGCCCTTGCCTTCCTGGAGCCAAGCTCCCTGCGCTGTGAAGAGCCCACTGCTTTCTGTCCCCGCTGCTTTCTCCTCCTAAGCCCCCTCCGCACTTTGCTTGGGCAGCAGGAGGCAGGAGAGAGGGAGCAGGGCCAGCAGGGGTGACTTCTCTGTCCTGCGGTCCTCGGGCCCTGGCTTGCCTCAATTTCTCTGTACCTCTTCTCAAGCTTGGGGGGTCAGGCCAGCTCCCTCTCCACCTGCCCATTTGAATTTCCTCCCGCACAAGGCCAGCCAAGACTCAACCCAGCCCCAGTGCCTCCTCTGGCCCCTTTATTCAACCACAGGGTAAGTTTCTTCTGGTGGAGATGGCGTAGGGGTGACGCCTTGAGCTGGGATCCACAAGGCTGGCAGTTCGAAACCACTGGGCACTCTGAGAGAGAGAGTTGGGGCTTTCTATTCACAGTGTCGGAAACTCGGGGGTTGCGGCTTTTCCTCAGGAGTGTTTCCATGGAAAAGACTCACCCCTGGGCTGGGTTTCAGCCAAACGGTGGACAGTCTGTAAGGGAACAATAGCACTAGGGCAGTACGCACATTTTGGAATAATCAACCATGTGAGATCAAAAGGGCAGCATGTACCCACGGACAAAGACCAAGAGGATGGGGAAAGAGGAGGAAAGGAAACAGGAGGACTGGGAAGAAGTGAGCTAAGTGGTGGCTCCTTGAAAGGACTGCAATGAACAAAAGGAAACAGCTGTGAGACTGACCGTCAGATGCCCTGGTGGTGCAGTGGTTATGCGTTGAGCTGTGATCCACATGGTTGGCCGTTTGAAACCACCAGCAGCCCCTGGGGGGAAGACTAGGCTTTCTATCCCATAACCAGTTACAGTCTCGGAAGCCCACGTAGAGTCGCTATAAGTTAGCATATTGACTCGATGGTTTGGAAAAACTGATGATCTGCTTAGCAGACCTTCTTCACACACTATGCAAGGGAAAGTTCTTTAAAAGAAAAGAATAAAGTTCATGGAAAATTAGCACTGAAAAACAATGGGAATTTTCCCTCACACTTTTGAAGCCCTGCAGTACGTGTGTATGTGTAGGGAGAGAGGGCACCGGGTGGGGGCCGGAAGCTGGAAGGAAGAGGTGGGCTTCCAGGAGGACCACTAGACTAAGCCAGCGGCCTGCAGGCCACCGCACAGCCGGCCCGCCCCCCAGGGAGCCCACCCGGCACTAATTGTTTGTGTTCTGCTTCTCCACCAAAGTCCTCTCTGTCCAGATGCTGTCCCCGGTCAGCCCGGCAGCCCGGCAGGTGGGGCTGGCCCCGTCGTCAGGCTGAGCAGGCCCGGCAGGCCCGGCAGGCAGGGCTGGCCTGGGGTCTGGCTCTCGCCTGTCAGTCCTGACATCTTCAGTGGATAATGGAACGCGAGGATGTGAGAGGCAGAGCAGGTGCATGTTAATGAGGAGATCAATTTTAATTATGATTTTAATTAAACACCCGATCCAGTAGGAAATATGACAAGAACTAGGCTGAGGCTGTACAACCTGGAAGGAAGGAAGGAAGGAAGGAAGGAAGGAAGGAAGGAAGGAAGGAAGGAAGGAAGGGGTGCATTGGCACAGCGAAGGGAAGGAGC
>NW_022111363.1:6247993-6273313 GCF_000313985.2 Echinops telfairi
TGGGAAACAGGCAGATGAGCCTGTCGCCTGAAATGTGCCTCTAGGAAGCCATTTGCTCTGAAGAGCTTTCAGACAGACAGCCTCCTGGAAGAGAGGACCTTACCCATGAGCAGGTCCTACAGATGACAGATTCCTCATTCCACATGGGGCATCGAGACCCTGAGGGGGAGCGTGCGGCTCTTGCTCATTGGTTCCCTCATAACACGCTGTCAGGAGATGAGGACGTCCATTGAGCTGACTCCGATTCCAGGCAACCTTACGTCCAACAGAACAAAATGTTGGCCGGTCCTGTGTCATCCTCCCACTCGCCAGCATGTCCCAGGCCATCATTGTGGCTTCTATGCCAATCCATCTCACCCAAGGTCTCACTTGTCCTCCGCGGTCCAGGCCTGTGCCAAGCACGAAGTCTTCCTCCATCAACAGGGGCTTCCTGATGATACGTGCAAAGCAAGCAAGTCAGAGAGTGTTCTACTGGGGTCCCATTGGTTTCTTAGGAAACAGATCACCAGACCTTTCTTCCTAGTTGGTCTTAGTCTGGAAGCTCCACTGAAAACAATTCTGCAAGGGGGGTCCTGGCGGTATTTTAAATACCTGTGGCATA
The DNA here is from genome assembly GCF_000313985.2 of Echinops telfairi. Classification (NCBI taxonomy): domain Eukaryota; kingdom Metazoa; phylum Chordata; class Mammalia; order Afrosoricida; family Tenrecidae; genus Echinops; species Echinops telfairi. The sequence continues at coordinate 6,248,595 of NW_022111363.1, forward strand.
GCTCCCCGCATCACATGCAAGCCAGTGCAGAGCAACAAAGTCAAAGATGGAGGATGGATAGCATTGTCCATGTTTCTAAGAAAGCACTTATTATACTTGATAAGTCTTCATCACCCCCCTGTTTGTTCATATCAAGTACTTAAAAAGTCACAGGGTTGCTCATGGAAAACGAGCTCCCCTAAGGCTAAGGTCACCTTTGCAAACCTCTCTTTGCTCAACTTTACATACAAATGGAAAGTTAGAGGATTGTTGAATGTTCAGGGTGGTAATATCCCCCCTGCTGCAAATGAGTTATATGTTATAAAGACTCCTGCCCAATCGCTACCTACCACTCTCCACTCTGGATACATTGCAGGTGCTCTGTGAGTGGACTGAATAATGACATAAAAGCCCTCTCATTTCCTGAAAACCAAGGACAGTCAAGGGCAACGCCCCATTGGTCAGTCTTCCATGTTCTTAAACAAGGCTATGTCATCAGACTCCTCACAATTGTCTTGAAGTCAAAGAGCATTGCGCATGGGCATGCAAGTGTGTGTGTGTGTTGTGTTATGTTGTGTTGAAAGATGAAAGTAGAGGAGCTGATCAGAGGCAAAAAATTCAAAGGGGCGAAGACCAAATTCTACAGGTCTCCTATTAACAAACAAATAAAGAACAATGGCAGAGTTGGAAAAAATCCTATATTTTAGTAGAATGACAGAAATGTTCTCTATCTCCATTGTTTCTACAAGCCACATGTGACGAATGAGCATTTGAAATGTGGCTACTATGACCAAGTACCTGGAACTTTTACTTTATTTTAATTTAAACTCAAGTAGTCACATGTCACTGTTGTCATTGTTGTTAAGTGCCATCAAGTCGGTCCCCACTTACAGCAGTTCTAAGTACAGAAGAATCAGACACTCCCCGGGCCTGCACCGTCCTCACAATGGTTCTCCTGCTGCAGCCCAGTGCCCACTGGGCAGCCAACGTATCAATCCGTCTCGTCAAGGGCCCACCACATTCGACAGTGCAGTTGTAGGGAAAATCTAAGAAAATTCTCTTTGTTCAGCAGAGGAAGGTGAGGCCCAGAGGATTCTTCCTAGGATAGCCCCCAAGAAAAGGCACTGACCTTCCCAAGTAGCACACTGACGCTCCGTCCTGTTACAGCTCCCTGGAAGGCAAACGATACTTCCAGAGTCTCTTTCGATGACCCAAGGACAAAGGCCGAGAAGATAAACTGGGACTTGGAAGAGCTGGAGGCAGGAAAGACCTGCCTCTGCATTTGCCACCACCAGCAATGCCCCCAGAAAATGAGAACCTATGGAGTTCTTCCCACCTAGGTAATGCAAGGTCTCCTTAGCCTCAGGGCCTGCAGTTAGGGTCTTGTCACTGGCATGGACAGGTAGCAGAGACTGGAGACGGTGACAGAAGTTAATTGGGATTACATGCACATGTTCCATGGCTAGCAAAAGCACAGATGATCCCAGAGCTGCTCCTTCAGCTATGTCGTCTAAATGCCCTCCCCTCTTCTGTCTAAATGCCTCCCTCTCTCCTAGTGCTCTCCCCACTCCTCACCCTGGCCCCAGCAGGCTACCACCCCAGATTCCCCAAAGAGGTTTCAATTGAGCTGTTACTCCTTTTTGCATGTTATGACTCAATATCAGTTAAACCTTCCTTAATGAATGAGGTCATTTGTGGGAGAAAAGAATAAGGACAGTCAAACTATACTATACCCATCTGCCACCTTCCCATCTCCCTCCTGTCTCCTCTGCTGTCTGCTCTGTGCTTCCAGGTACCCCAGGAGAGGGACTTCAAAACACCCACAAACACCTCCAACAGTCGGCATGCAGAACACGTCTTTTGTCACCACATATTCCAGACCCTCCGATGGCAGGCAAAAGCATGAGCTGTGGATACTCAGTGGAGTCCCAGAGAGGACACATAGTTAACACACTCAGTTGCACACCCAAAAGTTGCAGGGTGAAGGCAACCCAGAAGTGGTTCAGAAGAAAAGGGTGGCAAATTGCTTTCCCCCGCCAAAAATCAGCCATTGAAAATTCCATGGAGCAAGGCTGTATCTGGCACACGTGTGGTCGTAAGGAGCTAGAACAAACTCCTTGTAACCTTTTTTCTTCTTTTTCATGAAGCTCCTGAAAATTAATTCCTCCAGCCTACTCCAAGGATTCCACCCTAGGGGCAACTGAAAGCCAAGCCTTCGGTGGACTCTGCTTTTTGAACCCTGGGAGTGAATTATCTAGTAATACCTGGCTCAAAAACATGACCTCAGCCCGTCTAAGTATAATTAATTATTGGTCTCTCCTTGCCTGGAGGAAAGAAGAGTGATAGGAATCAAACGCACTTGGAAACAATGAGTCGGCCAGACTAAGGGATGATGAGAGCATCCGCAATCCTGAGGGCAGAAGAACTAGATGGTGCCCAGCTAGCCCCCGTCAACTGCTCTGAACGGGATCATATTAGAAGTCCTTGGATGAAGTGGGAGACTAACGTGGAATAAAATTCCAAATCAGAAATAGACCGGGCTTACCAGATAGAGACTGGTGGAACCCCCCAAGACTATATCCCTCACTCACCTTTTAAGTCTGGAAATGAACTCACCCCCGTGGCTCACGGTAGACACAAGGGGAACAATAACATTTTGGATGTATATATATATACCTTAGAATAATCAGCTACTCAAGATCAAAGGGGTAGCTCTTACCCGACATGCAGATGGGTGAGGGAGTAAAAGAGGACAGGAAATGGGAAAACACAGGAAGGGGTTAGGATAAGTGAGGTTACACTGAGCGCATTGCAACCCATGAGACAAAAGAAAATGTGTACGGATTGTTGACTGGAAAACGGATGATCTTCTCTGTAAGTCTTCATCTGGTTCTCAAGAAAAGGCTAAAAGGCTGAGCCCAGCATTCTCTATTCCTTTGGAAGAAGCAAAAGACAAGGAAGAGTCTTAAGCTCTCTCCCTGTGTGATTCTAAAATCACACTCCTTTCCTGCTCACTCCAAGCCCAACCGCTTCTGCCTCTGCCCGGCCCTGGGGTGCACTCGAATTCCAACCCCCACTCTGATTTGCACACTGAAGACTCTCCAAGGAGGACAGAGGCCACCTTGGTGTGGACACAGCAGCCTCCCTGGAAGGTATAGGCACCTCAGAGCTGCGACTGCTTGCCTGTCGGAGACCCTTTAGCTGAAACAGACACAAATGTAAGAGACAGCCTCTTAGCCTACTGGGGAGCCAAAGGAAGGAAGTGGGGGTGGGGGGGAGAGCAGACAGGGTGAGAAGGGAGTCAGGCAGTGAGGCAGGCTCAGAAGCCCACAACAAAGGAAAGACCAGGGAGGGGCCAAGTGGTTAACCTCACCAAGCTGGCCATTCTCATCCCACAAGCAGTCTCAGCTGGAGAAAGAACCCCTCTCGTTGAAGGAACTCACAGGGTAAGACAGTTTTGAAACTCCCATTCAGCAATTCTCTTTGCTTCTTTCTTCCAGGACTCCTTCCAGAAAGCAGTCCATGTGTATCCCGTGAGGACCACTTGGATGTTGAAGCCAGGCCCTCGCTCCTTCCCGTCGAAGCATTGCAGCTCTTCCATTGAGCAGCTGCTCTGTGCTCTCTGCTCTCGCTTTCATTTTGTTCTTCACACCAGCATGGGGGACCTCGTCTCTTGCTACAATACCTCCTGACAGGAATCTCATCTCTGCAGGACATAGCTGGGAACATTGATGTCGCGGAAGGGGACAATGCTGGGAGCAGGAACAGAGCGGGAGGAGTAATGGACATTGTCGTCTCTGAATTGATACTCATATTGGTACCTAGAATTCTCCTGTCTCCTAGATTAGCACAGCCTTTTGCTTGGGGTGACCTTGAGGGGCCCTTGAAGGTGAGGTCTTAGCTGGGTAAGTGCTGGACAGCTCCCTCCTCTGCAGATGGCTTCTTTTCTGGACTCTGTCAAGGTGGCTGGAGACAAGCGCCCGCGGGCACACCCACTACACTACAAACCTCGGGGCACTGCTTTCAAAGCCAGACAAACTCAGGACACTCGGAGTTATTTTAAACTGCACGCCCACATGGTGCTCCTGGGAGCATCCGGGGATAGGAAACCAGCAGAGAAGCAAAGATTGCAGCCTCACGGCCAAGGGGACCACATAGTTCCCCTGACTCTGCACAAACATGGTGCTTCCCCTGCCAGGCTGCCTGCCCAAACTCTGTAACTTTGTCGTGCTTTGCTAGCAATTAGCAAGCCCCGGCCTACAGACGGGGACTTTATTGTCCTGATGACCTCTCACATCAGAGCAGACCTTTCGGCCAAAGGTCACCACAGCACTAGTAGACAAAAGATCCTCTTCCGGTTCACTCCTAGGGGAGATAGGGATCAAGTTGTTCTTCTTAGATTTAAAGATATTGCAACCAAGGCTGAGAACTGGAGAAACTGGGGCCAGATGGAGCTTAAAGCCAGTGGCGCCTGGGCACTCTCAATCTATGGGCATGTATCACACCTATGATAGTAAGTACATCGATGCCCATTTAGTGAGCACCTACTGAGAGCACCTAGTGAGCACAAACGGAGAGCCCTGGTGGCATAGTGGTTACACATTGGGCTGCTAACTGCAAGGTCAGTAGTTCGAAACCACCAGCCAATCTAAGGGAGGAAAACAGGGCTTTCTACTCTTGTAATGGGGCTGAACGCTACAAGTCAATGACACTTCAGATGCTGCTCATACTTACAGAATATTAGGTACCAGAAAAAGTCATGGCTTCCCAGGCTTGCAAATTGACCCCCACTTAGGTCCTGGGAAGAAGAGAGGAGCCCTGGTGGAAAAGGGTTGCCAGATAGGCTACTAAACACAAGGTCAACAGGTCGAAACCAGCAGCAACTCCAAGGGAGTAAAACGGGGCTTCCTACTTCTGTAGAGAGTTGTAGACTTGGAAACTCATCCAGGCAATTCTATCCTGTCCAAGAGGGGTCACTATGAGTCAGTATCAACTTGATGGCAGGGAGTTTTTTGGTTTAATTTGGTTTGGTTTTTTATTGCAAATGAGGCATCAAAGTGGATTCAAAGACGTGTAAGACTGGGTCCCCATCTGCCTTCTAAGGAATGTGTGCTTTCCGTGAAGAGACGCCAAGAGGGACCCTCTGGTGGCTGCTCAGGTGTGGTTTGCATGAGCCCAGGGCGCTGTGTACCACGTAGTGGCCTGGACGGCACCCTCGCAAATGCCTTATCCACAACAGAAGATGGCATATGCCCTGAGCCGTGCTGGAGAGCAGAGGAGGGAGCGGCCACTCTCTGCCTTGGGAGAGACTTCAAAGAGGTGGGCCCAGTTTCTTTGGAAAGGGGGTTTGAAGAGAGGAATACAGATGGCATTCCAGATTTTTGAGAAATTCCATGAGTCAGGCCTGGTGTTGGCCAGAGAGTCCTAGTGAGCTTAAGAGACAATAAAAAGACTCTTTATCTAACACTTGACCCCTGCTGAGAAATAAACCCCATGACAGCAATACTGGAGCATATCGTGCTTTTCCATTATACATGGTGTGTGTGTGTTGGTATGTATATTTGTGGCACATACATATGTATACATATGTGGTATATATATGATATGTGTATGTAGTATGTCTATGTGAGATATATATGGTAGATGCACACATACACACACATATATACATATATATAAATCCAAACTCACTGCTATCAAGTTGATGCTGACTCATAGTGACCCGATAACCCAGGGAGAACTGTCCCTGTGAGTTTCTGAGACTGTAACTCTTGGCTAGAGTAGAAAGCCCTGTCTTTCTCCCAGGGAGCAGCTGGTAAAGGGCTGACCTTGAGGGTCACAACCCAACCCTACGCCATCAAAGTTCTTCTCCTACACATAAACAGGTACACTCTTATGTGCACATTGCACATGTCGATAGATACCTACATTAGATAGATTATAGATGATATGATTGATAGAAATAGAGAGAGATAGATCAATTGATCTTCAGTCCACAATTGTTGATCCAATCAATGAAAACATAACTGCCTATGCAGAATACGGAGCCTTGGGGGCTCTGTGAGTTAGGCATGGGGCTGCGAGGTTAGTGAGTCAAATCTACCCCACTCTGCGGTAGAAGAGGAAACTGTGTGCTCTCATAAAGATCTACAGATCTTTTGGCTTGGATCTTTGGGACCCCACATATGCTTGTACTGCTCTGCAGAGTTAGCCGACCGTCGCCCCTTGCTGACTTGGTTGTGGCCGAATTGCAATGATCTTTTGTTCCCTGATTCACGTGCAGAGCTGAATGACCTAAGACTGAATGGCTCTGGGTCACAGAGAGCCTCGTCGGGGTTGAGGTTTCTTTCTTTTTTTAAATTGGCTACTTGATAGCTAAACTCCTTAGCACTGTGTACAAAAATCCTTCAAGCTAACACATCTTCCATCCCAATCCTATTTGTTTCCTATTGCTGCTGTACTAAATTACCACTAATTTAATGGATTGAAACCATCCAAATTTCTTAGCGTACAGGACTGAAGATCAGATGTCCAATATAAGTCACCCTGGGCTAGAATGGATGTCAGCGGGATTGCATTCCTTGCTGAAAGGTCTAATAGAGAATCTATTCTCCTGCCTTTTCCAGCTTCTAGAAGCCACTCCCATTCTTGGATGGGCCGTCCCCTTCCTCCACCTTCAGTGGCAGCACCATTAGGCCAAGTCCTTGTCACGCTGCCATGTCTGGAGCTCCCCAGCCTCCCTCTTCCACTTACAAGGACCCTTGTGAATCTAAAATAAGACTCCACCTCACTGTCAGTTAATTAGCAGCCTGAATGGTATCTGCAGCTTCTTTACCAGATTACCTGACATGTAGGTAGGACCCAGGGAGGCAGGCATCGTCATCTTGAGGCACCATAATACTGCCTACCACACCAGCCTCACTTTGTTCCCCTCCTCACAAACTCTGCATTGTGACCAGGAAGAATTGGAGGCTGTGGTAGTTACATAATCTGTTGTCAATTTGATAGAATTCAGAGTGAAGGGGTGGAGTTTAGCCTGTCAATCAGATGGCAGCTTGATAACCTCATTTGGAGCCGCTGAGATAAATAGCTCACTTGAGGTGAGACACAGTCTTACTCCCTGGGAGACATTGCAGCTGACAAGACACATGGAACTACACTAATGCCCTGAGCTGGAGAAGCCACGTGGAGACCCCTGCCAGCACTAAGATGCTTATAACGCCACTGGATCCACAAGACTTCCCACCAACTGGCCTGTGATCTTCCTCCATTCAGCATCATTGCATGTGTTTCATGAGTCTGAAGAGGACTTTATAGATTGGTATCAGACAGATGGGCTAATAACAGACTTATGGACTTGATCTGGGGTGTTTTCTCAATATTCAATTGCTCTTGTATATAAAGCTCTTTCTTATACACATATGAGTCTCCCTGGACTTGTTTCTCTAGACGACTGGACTAACACAGAGGCCTAGAGCCATTGTCTGTAGAGTCCTGGGAATAAGGGTCTGCAAGTTACAGCTGAGAATTTACAAAACAAAATGTAGATCACCACCTCGCAGCCCCGGTTCTCTCTCCCACCTCTGTTCTCTGGGACACTGTGAAGACAAACTGAGGCAGCATTTGTACAGTGCATGGGGAGGCAGGTAGCAGATGAAGAAGAAGCAAATGAAGGGCTTTAGCTTCAGACATCTGCATACAAATCTTGGTGGTCCCACACTTAATGGTTGAGTAACTTTAGAAGAGTTTCTAATCTCTTAATTCTCTGGAAACCTTTTTTTTTTAACTAAAAAGTTGGGTTATTTATGCTACTTATCTTACAGGGTGACTGTAAGACTCAGGCAGTTTTTGGCACACAGAATTTGCTCCACAAGAATAGATATGGGAGGGGAAAAATGAGGAGCTGATGCCAGGGGCTTAAGTGGAGAGCAAATGTTTTGAGAATGACGAGGGCAATGAATGTACAAATGTGCTTTACACAATTGATGTATGTATGGATTGTGATAAGAGTTGTATGAGCCCCTAATAAAATGATTTTTAAAAAGAGAATAGATATGAATACTAAAATTCCTAATAAATGGTACCTGCTCTTGAATATTATGGTGCTTTATTTAATTCCTTTTCTGATAAACTCAAATCTCAGCTTCAGTCTCAGCCAATGATAGGTATTACCACCTATACATTCCTAGAACTATCTAGATGTCCGTGACAGTATCAGTGCAATGGATTAAGAGCCTGCATCTCTCCCTAGTACAAACAAATTGTTTATATGCTCACTGCTAACCCACAGATTTGCATTCACCCAGAGGTAGGGCGGAAAAGCGTTGGGACTGACTTTGGAAAGCAATCATTGAAAGATCCTACATGAAGCATAGTTCTACTCTTGCAAAGGAGAGCCACGGAGTTTGGTGACTTCTCCAGGCCCAGGAATGAGGTGCTCAAAAGCAGATTCTTTGTCCCATGTATCTGCTCCTGGCGGTTGCAGTTTGGGACAATTCTACCCTGTCCTACAGGGTCGCTATGAGTCAGCATCCACTTGATGGCAGTGAGTGTGGTTTTTCCAACAAGAAAAAGAGATGTGGCAAGGACAGCCTTAGAACCCCAATGGTCCCTAACTACAAGGCATTGATTTATTTATCTACACATATGTCATTATGGATTCAGGATGATGAAGTGGCCATTCTCTAGGCCCTGGGAGCCATGCTCCATGGGGTTCATTGAGAGCTGGACTTCTGGGAGAGCTACAGTCAGAACGCCAAAGGTGACTCCCCATACACCTCATGTGCACCCCCATTCTCAGAGAAGCCTCAGGTAGTGTCCCCTGGACCATCTCTCCCCAACCGTCAGCCTCAGGGCTTTCAGGCCTTGGTTCAGCAACTAAGCCCTGCAGAGAAAGTATACCCCAAGCAGAACACGGCTGAAAATCATATTTTCACGGGATGTCAAACCTCCTTTCTTACCTTAAATGAAAGGTATTATTTCTGAGAGGGGAATGTCACACTCCACCACCAAAATTTTGCTTCCTCGGCAAAATCCCGGGCAGTTTCTCTGCATGGCTGGCAGCTCTCCACCCAAGGCCAATGCTGGGAAATTCACCAGACCCACTGCAAATCATGGGCGCTCATGCTCCTCTGTAATTAAAACAAGGGAAAGCAGGCTCCAGGCGCCTTCCCTCTGCAGAAACGAGGTGGGGATGGCAGATGGGACCCAGACACACCATGCCGGGACCCAGTGCAGGTCCTCACACCTCTTGGGAAATTCACCCATCATTTTGCCAAACAAACAAATTATCTCCAGCTTAGCAAACCTCTGGGCCTTTCCTGTAATAGATCCAACCCTTTCAGCTTCATTTTTGGTATGTATCAAGATAAATTCTCCTTAGCTGCCAAGCAGCTATCAGTCCTTCATCTCTAAGAAATTCATGATGTAGACTGAGACCTCTTTCTGAGTCACCCACATGGAGTCTGCCCTGGGATAAAAAGCTTTGTTCAGCGCTGAGGTGGGTGGGATAGGTGTCAGCACTGACTCCATTCAAATAAATGGCAAACTGTCTATACTTTTTAATGAGTGAGAAGGCACTAGGGAGAGCAGGTCAGAAAGCAGCTTTCTGTCCCTTGAGCTTCCTGTTGTGTCAACCTCTGTGTATGTGGCCTGGGGCTGGTCATGCTCTAAGTCCCTGGAAGTCCCAGGAGCAGCCGCACCTTTCCTAGCTGCTAGTCTGAAGCATGGACACATGCCTACCAGGCCCACATCTCCCCAGATCTGGAGCATTCAGGTCCTCTCACCCTCCTCAGTCCCTCCCCCGAGAGAGATGTGAGCCCACTCTGGACGTAACCCAGACCATTGCCTCGGCTAGTCCACGGCTTATGAGTGCCCTATGACTGAGCCCACAGGCCAAAAAAGTAAACAACTAGAAAACCCCAGAGCCATCCAGTCAACTCTGACTCATAGCAACTCTCTAAGACAGAGTAGAACTGCCCTGGTGCACTGTGGGCTTGCCAAAGCTGTCAAAAAGAGGTCCACTGGTGAAGTGGTTACACATTAGATTAATGACCACAAGATCAAAACCACCAGCTACTCCGAGGGGGAAAAGGCTAGACTTTCAACTCCTGTAAAGGGTTACAGTCTTGGAAACCCACAGGGGCAGGACTACCCTGTCCTGTAAAGTCACTATGAGTTGGAATCCACTCAAGGGCAGTGAGTTAGGCTTTTCCTTTGCTTGGTCGTTTCCGCTTAAGGCTGTACATCTCTATGGAAGCACACTGCCACATCGTTCCTCCAATGAGCAGCTGAAGGGTTCAAATCACCAATCTTCTGGTTAGCAACTGACCAACTGACCGCCAGAGCTGAAGGGTCAGCTAGGGGTATTTCAATGCTTGTTTGTGCCAAAGACCTAGCTGTTCTGAATGCAGGACGGCGCTTTTGACGCGGCGGTTTCAAGTACACAGGTATTCACCTATGTGTGGGCTTGAGGCTTTCAGGGCAAGGGACTCACTCCCTGCCAGGTGTCCCCGCCCCCTCCCAGGCAGACACCTGAACTGACTTATGTACCAGGCCCTCCTGGAATATGGGCTGGGCTTCCAAGGGTTCCATCCATCTCCTCTAGAAACCTCCCAGTGACTAAGAGTGTCCTCATTACCAAGCACTCTCCACTCAGAAATCTCCGGCCGGCTCCTCCATCACCTCCCGCCATTGCATGGCCGGGGGCTGTATGCAAACATTTGCTTTGATTTGTAAAATGATCCATATAATTAGGGAAAGGAGTTAAATAAAGGGACTGATTTCCGAGAGCAGGCGCTTAATGACACTAATACCTGACAAAAGGGGTCATTAGGATGGGCTAATGGGCCTTGCCTGGCGTTCCGCTCTCTCAGGACACAATCCAACACACTCAATTATCTGCTAATCAGGGCCATTTTGTCAGAGGTTATTGCCCTGAAGTATCAATTATAGGAACATTATTAATACTTTATGGAGAAACCACTTGCATGAAAGTGTTAAACTCCTGGGGCGAGCCCTTCACCCTCCCCTCCCCACCCTGGCCTATCTATACAGTCTCTCTTGCCCCCACTTAACTCCTCAACTGGGGCCTTCCATGACCCATTGAGTTAACTGGGAAAGAGCCAGGGCCATGATGATGTTCCCAAGGCTGTCACCTGTGACTGAGCTGGCCTGTTGGCAATCCTTACGCTTAATGCCACCAGCTGGCACCAGTGGCACCGTCCAAAGCCAAGACATTACTGACTCAAGATGCAGAAGGAAAGCAGGTGGCCGTGGACCTGCAGGATCAGATCTCTTCCTAGAGTTCCCTCGTTTCTCTCTCTCTCCACAATGTGGGCCTTTGCAAGGAGGTGGGAAAGTGACGCACGAGGGATGCCTGCTTCAAGACACAGTCTAGTCAGCATCCAGTCCATGCTGCTGCCCAGAATCCATTTCTCCTTCATGCTGGACACGAGAGCTTTTATCCCGACGGAAGCCTCAACCAGCATAGAAACTGGAGGAATAACACAAAAAGGACTTGACACTCAGATCCATCAGGACCCCGATATCTGCCCCACCCACTCAACGAACAGTGGAGTCACTTAAGTGAGAACTGAGTCACAGAGTTTGACTCTCGTGGGGAGGAGGTGGCTAATAAGCTTTAGAACTGGTTGAGGTCAGCTGTGCCACTTACTAGTTGTGCAAACTTAGCAGATTATTTAACCTCTATGAACCACAGCTTCTCACACATAAGACAGATAGAATGATTTCCACTCGCTAGAACTATGGTAAAGGTCACATGAGAATGTGCACATATGTACTAGTACAGGGCCTGACAAATTACATTCACAGGGCATATGATGCTCTCCACTGAGGCTCTAAGGTTGAAATATGTGTTGCTAAATAAAATAATGAATATCAATTCTCCTTGAAAGTGAGCTCTCTCTGCTCCTCAATAGGGGAAGTATTCATTGTTCTTTCCAACTGGAAAAGGGCTGCTGGGGGGGAGGGGGTGTTGATAATTATCTCTTGAAACTCTGCCCCGTGGGAAGGTAACTTTGAGAAACGGAAGAGTCTCTCCACTTTCATCAACCTTCTTCTTATAGGGCTGAACATGTGGGACTCTCACATACAGAAAAACGCAGTTCCACGTGTGACTCTCCCATCGTCTGGTTTATAGGCAGTTTAGTCTTAGGAGAAAAAGAGTCAAGAAGAAAGGATTGGGAAGTTTGCTCTGTGGTTTGAAAAATAGAAATCAAAAGTATGGTAGTTGTAATTGGTAGGGTTATTGTGCCAACATGGCCAATGAACACACGTGAAGATTAATTGAAGGGCAGAGAGATAAATGGCTCGGCGAGTCTCACCTTTCTTGTCTCTTGCTCTTTGATCATCAGACCAGTGTGTGGCTGCCTTGCTTGTTCTGTGCCTCAATTTGCAAGCTACACTACCTGTGGGACACCTAATCCATAGACTGTGTTGCTGTAATTTGAGGTTCCTTCAAGACCTGCTTTACCACAGTATTGGAATTTACATCTCTTGAGTTGGGACTGTTGAACCCTGTCATCTGGTTGACTGTTGGTGACCTGCCTTGCTGTTTGCTGCCTGTACCCGGATAGCCTGAATTGCTCTACAGAGGACTACCCGGTGGCCCTCAAGACTTGAAGGACTGCCAGTGTCTCACAACTGTCTCACGGGAGTGAGTTGCCCTGAATCATTTTGTACTGTTTTATAATTTAATTAACTGTTTATTTCTTATGTTATATATCTATCTATCTGTATAAATGTATATAAAATTATTAGCGTCCTGGTTTTGTTTCTCTAGAGAACCCTGTCTAACATAGTGGTGGGCAGCATGAACAGACCCTGTAAAGGAAGAGGTCAAGAACAGGTAAGTTCTACCAGAGTTTGAACTACATTCTAATACAACAATACCTACATATTTTTATGTCTACAGAGTTTCCTATCTTAACTCGTTAAACTAAAGGATTGTGATTCATCTATGAAGTGATGCCTAAGAACACGTGGGCATAAAACCTTCCACAGTTAGAAGAATCGTGAGCATTCTCTAATGCCATTGAGAACACCCATCAAAGCCATGCACTTCAGGTAGGACTGTGAGGTTGCAGGCCAAACTGTTTAGCCTGAAACCAGCTTGAAATGCAAGAAGAGACCCTGCAATTTCTTCTGGCCAGTGAGCAGTGACCTCACAGCACTTGGATGGCTTAGGGAGACTACAGTCTAGTGGAGTGGATGCAGTCTAGTGGAGTGGATGCGTGGAATGACCAACACTACAGTTCTCGGTCAGCGGTCAGTCAACGTGGTGTGGCCAGAGAAGAATAGTCACTTACAAAAGAAAGGCATCAGCATCCTGCCTGGGGCATCCTGACCCAGCAGGGCACTGAAGGGGCTGAGAACCACACCCCCTCCCGATTCTTCATGATGGCTTGTAAATAGGCTGTTTGGTGGGCCGGAGTAATTACTGTTTGTGTTAAGCAGTTATGGGGTTAAGTGCTACCGGGGTTTGATCTGGGCTGACAGAGCCTGAGCTGCAGAGTGGGGTGGTTGCTTAGCAACAACACCTGTAGCACATTAAGCAGCCAGTCAGCTTTGTCAACTTGGAGCAAGGGCTTGGTAGACCGGAAGGTGGGAGCAGAGGAGACCGGATGATGGGGCAGGGAAGTGGACAGCTGGACAGAGGGTTTCAGACGGGAAGAGAGGGGGGAAACCAAGGCTGTGTGTGTGAGTCCCACCCAAAGAGCTTTGTGTCTTCTTTCCTCACACAGGAATCAGGTAGGCAGCCCCCAGGGGGATGTCCTGGGTTGAGGTCTTCGCTGGCGTTCTTGCCTCTTCCTAAGACGCTCACAGCTGCAGCCAAGGGAAGTAGAAGCCCTCTTGCTCTCGCCAAGAAGCCGCCTTGGAATACTGGCGAATCCTCGGGTTTGGGGGAGGCTGAGTGGAGATGTTTTGTGGATTTATTCTCAGATTCAGGGAGAACAGGGTTCTGTTTCTGCGGCTGATTGTCTTTGAAGAAGGGACCATAGAGAAAGAACGCAAAGACTATGAGAGGGAGAAACCTCTCATTCCCTTCCAGTCAGCTCCCCACCATGGATTAAGTACCCAGAAAACGAGGTAAACACCACTTCACATAGGCTTACTCCCTGGGCACTCTGGCCCTGCCAGACACTGGACATTTGCAAAGAGGCATTGATCCTGTAGGTAGGTGGGGTGGTCTAGGAAAAGATTCGACAGATGCCAGCCACACCTAGAGTGGTGGAAATCAAACAAAAATCCTGGGAAATTGCTCACTATGGGTTAGTAAATAAGCACAAGCAAGCCGATGCTTACCTTGTCTATGGATGTGGCACCGCTGCCCACATCCTGCCCACGCTCTGCACATCTCCTCATGTGTCCCAGGATGGGACTGGGCAACAAATAGATTGGGGGACTGGAAGAAGAGCGAATGGTGCCGTGGCCGCTGCCTTTCTGGGAGTCTTGGTCTAGTCAATTGCCCCAGAAGTCCCAAGCCTGCCTCTCAATGGGGTCAAGGGGGTGGGCAGACAATAACGCCCTCATCGAAGGGACCTATTTAAAATAGAGTACGAGCCACCAGAAGACTTCTCTCGCTTGGAGGCCGTATCACATTGAACCTACACTCATGTTAAGCCCCACCTTTCTCACCTATAACGGAGGATAATTACATCTGCCCCACTTACCTGATGAGGCTCAAAGGAGGTAATTTAAGTCAAAGGATGTTTTTAAAATAAATAAAAAACAGCTGTGAACTCTCTGACATGTATAAGGTATTCCAGAGATGATGCCAATTATGTGCTCTGTTGGAATGGCCTGAGCAAGTGTGTTGTTTTGCCCAAAGGGGTGTGCTGGTGGGGGGTGTCACGTGACTGCATTGCTGGGTAACTCGGTTGTGGAATAGCTCTGAGAGAAGGCCTATTCAACTCTGCTATTTCAGATTCACTGGTTCAAAGCCAGCCCTAGGCCAGCAATGACTGTAATCATTGAGTTTGGAAATCAGAGAGTCTGACTGTCATAAGACCTTTTGCTCATCTACTGCCCACTGAGTTTGCACCATACACTTATGCAAGCGGCAGCCCAGAGAACTGAAAATGGAAAGGCCGAAGAACTTAGCCAATGCTGCCAATGTATTTCTTGTGAGAAACAGATTTCTCCCAAGTCATCTCCCCCAAATATGTTAGACTTAGGACACTGCTTGCAGCTAAATAATTGTCAAGTTACTTCCCTGTAGGCAGTCAGCTGCCAAACTACTGTCTATTCCCACCAAGAGTAGGCCTGCTCCCTGTTGCTAGGGACAATGGGCTACTTCTCTCTAAAGGCTTCCGACCATTAGCTTGGTTCCTGTAGGTGGGGTTTACACCCTACTGATTATGGTTTCTATGGAGATCCAGTGAACAGATCACACTGGCTCAGTGACATCCAAAGTTAGGCTGCTATCCTGAATCTAGGATCCGCCCATCTTGTCACATGTATACCCACAATCCCTCCTCTTCCTATTGTGTGTATATCCCTAAATTGTCCCCCTCTCATTGCTGCATAACCTATAGTGCAACCCCTTCCTGTATGACTTTACCTGTAATTAGTGGGCATGAACTCTCCCCAAAGATATATAGGCCTGGGTTAACAATAAAGAGCTCTCTCGGCTCCTCCGTGGCTCCTCCCTTGACCTCTCGTCAGCTCCCCCTCTCCTCTCCGGTCCTCCCCTGTTCCCTTTCCCCTTGTCCTCCTTCCCCTTCCCTTCTCTCCACGTGGACCAACAAGCAGGGCTGAGGTGAGCAAGCTACTATGAAATGTGTCTGACTCCATTATTTCAATCTCTCTTTTATCTCTCATGCTCTCTAGGACTTTAATATAATATTTATATATCTCAACTGTACAATTGTGCCTATCGAACCCGTGGTTAGTGGTGGGGGGCTGGCACCCCTCCCACCACAGTTTCTGACCTCCCCCTTTTCCTCCCCCCCTGAGGCCAAGATGCCACCTCAGAGTTTGTCTTAAAAGATTGTCCTCTGGCTTGAGAAACAACATCAACAAGCCCAGACGCACCTGACACAGCTGAATTAGCCCATTTCTTTTGTTTGTTTGTTTTTTAATCTTTTTATTGGGGGCTTGTACAACTCTTATCACAATCTATACATCCATCGATTGTGTCAAGCATATATGCACATTTGTTGCCAACATCATTCCCAAAATATTTTCTTTCTTCTTGAGCCCTTGGTATCAGCTTCTCATTTTTCCCCTCCCTCCCTCACAAACCCTTGATAATTTATAAATTATTATTTCTTCATGTCTTACACTGTCTGATGCCTCCCTTCACCCACTTTTCTGTTTTCCATCCCCCAGGGAGGGGGTTATATGTAGATCATTGTGATCGGTTCCCCCTTTCTCCCCAACCTTACCCTTACCCTCCTGTTCTCTCTACGCTCATTATTGGTCATGAGGGGTTTATCTGTCCTGGATTCCCTGTGTTTACATCCTCTGGTCTAGCTGGATTTTTAAGGTAGAATTGGGATTGTGGTAGTGGTGGGGAGGAAGCATTAAAGAACTAGAGGAAAGTTGAATGTTTCATCAGTGCTATACTGCACCCTGACTGGCTCATCTCCTCCCCGTGACCCTTATGTAAGGGGACGTCCAGTTGCCTACAGATGGGTTTTGGGTCTTCACTCCACACTCCCCCTCATTCACAATGATATGATTTTTTTGGTCTTTAATGCCTGATACCTGATCCTATCAATGCCTTGTGATCACACAGGCTGGTGTGCTTCTTCCATGTGGGCTTTATTGCTTGTCAGCTAGATGGACGTTTGTTTATCTTCAAGCCTTTAAGACCCCAGATGCTATATCTTTTGAAAGCCAGGCACCATCAGCTTTCTTCACATTTGCTTATGCACCTGCTTTGTCTTCAGTGATCATGTGGAGAAGGTAAGCTTCATGGAATGCCAGTTTAATAGAACAAAGTGTTCTTGCATTGAGGGAGTACTTGAGTGGAGGCCCAATGTCCATCTACTACCTTAATACTAAACCTATAAATATATGCACATAGTTCTATTTCCCCCATCGTCATGTATGAATATATTTACATATGTACATTCCCGTATCTAGAGCTCTAAAAAAGCCCTGTGCTTCCTTCCTCTATTTCCTTTTACTTTCCTCTTATCCCACTATCATGTTCAGCCTTATTTGGGTTTCAGTAATTCCTCTTGGTTACATTGCCCTTGATCAAGCCCTACCAGGCCTCCTATACCCTCCTTGCCATCTATTTTGGATCACTTGTTGTTCCCTTGTCCCTGGGTTTGTTAACACCCACTTCCTTTCCCCACCTCCCCCTCTCCCATGTCCCCCAAGAACAGTCGGTCCCATTGTTTTCTCCTCCAGATTGTTTACCCCACCTATCTTATCTAGATAGACCTGCAGAGATAATATTATGCACAAAAAACAAGATGGAGCAAAACAAATCAACAAAACAGTAACAAAAAACCAATGACAGAAAAAGAAAAGGCTGTAAATAGTTCAAGGTCTGTTTGTTAACCTTTAGGAATGTTTTCTGGTCTAGTCAGATGGAGTGCCATGCCCTGGCCCCAGTCTATTTTTGGTATTCCCTCCGGACTTCCTTGCTCTGTTCCTCTCTCTGTTCTGTTGCACACCCTTAGTGTTTTGCCTCAGTGTGGTGGGATCAGATCGGGCACAATTCCCACACTCTGTCTCCAGTGCTGTCCCCCATAGCACTATGGGTCAGTGAGGGATATTGTGTCTCATAGTGGGGCTGGCCCTATGGTCCTCCCTGTGCTTTGGCTGCTCTGAGCAAAAATATCATCCCCAGGGCTTGGTAGGCCAGGATGTGCTCCACTCTCTCTTCCTCTCCCTTATTTGCTTCTGTGTGCTCTGATCAGACATGCCCCTCTCCCTGAGCTGTAGTTTCAGTGCTGTCCCCTGAAGTGAATTCTTCTGTGGGAAGGGGGGGCAGCCCACATAGTTGGGATTGGGGACAGCTCCTCAGCCCTCTCTACTGGTTCCCTGCTTCATGCTGGTATGTTGCATTCACATCTTGGAGCACAGGATTAAAGTCTGGTCCCTCTTTCCCTGTGGAGATATAAATAATACCCTCCCCTTGGGTGGGTCAGGGCCCTGTTACCCCACTACCCATGTTTTTTTCTTTCTTTATTTTTCTCCCCCTCCTTTTTAGTTGGCTGCCATATACACCCCTGGATTTGATTAGCCCCGTTTCTGTCTGGCTCTCCCTTCATATCTGAGAAAGTGGCGGGGGCTACAGCGGTTCCACCTCCACGCCCCTTCAAACCAGACCACATCCAATTACAAAAAAGGACCTTCAACTCTGAAACCATCCGATTAAAGGTCTATCCAGGCTCCTGTAGCTACTCGTCAGCCCAGAAAGTACCAAGAACTCTGTGTGTTTGTGGGGTTTCCACTGGTGGTGGACGGGGGTCTGCAGACACCAAGCAGCCCACGCTGTGAAAGCCACGGCGACACTGTATGTGTGCACCTACTCGCTCCATGGCTCCCAGCTCCCTGTGTTGTGCCGCGATGTTCACGCTCTGGGTTATATTTAACGCAAGTCATAATATTTAGGGGGGCGGGGGTGGGAGGGATGGAAACCTGCTGCCTCATCAAGTTAAGTATTCTCAGTTCCCGCGAATTCCGAGGGCTCTGGGAAGAGAGTGAGGCAGTCGCCCCAGGTTTGTCCGACACGCTGTGGTCGCGTGGGCCCCATTAGTGCGTGTCTGAGGTGCTCAGCAGGCAGCCTGTAGGGACGATGGAGAGCAGCCCCGGGAGTGATGTCCACAGGAGACAGATGCCGCCAGGGCTCCCAGGGCACTGGCCCCACTCAGCCCCCCAAGAGGAACACCCTAATTGGTCACACTGCCTGCTGCGTCGCCATCCCAGGAGCCCTGGTGGCCCCGTGGGAAAGCTGCCGCTGATAACCAGAAGGTTGGTGGCTTGAACCTGCCACCTGTTCCACGGGAGAAAGACATGGCTGTCTGATTTTATAGATAGCAGCCACGGAGACCCTTCTTATGGTCACTGTGAGTCAGAATTACTTGACAGTGATACGATTGTGTTGTTTCTGGAGGGGGGCCCTGGGCAGATCACTACCCCAGCTCTTGGGGGAGTTCTACTCTATTATCTACGATCGCTATGAGTCAGAACCAACTTGGAGGCCAGGAGTTGGGATTTGGAGTCGGAGACCCCACCTCTTACAAAAGTTCCACTTGACGTTTGGCCAGAGGTGCAACCTCCCTCAACCCTGATCAAGGCTTTCCCTCCCTGATGCCGCTGAAAAGAAGAGAAAGCAGCAAAATGGAGCCTTCTCCTAATGCTGGAAGTCCATGTCTCGTCCCACCCCCACCCCACCTCCCAAAGAAGCCCTGATAGGGTAAGCCTTGGGCGAAGGACAGGTTGTCCATGCAATGTGGAAGCATAGATCTCCTTCCTGTTGTATTTTTAGTGTGAAGGCATCCTTGAGGATCTATGGACAGCCACCTCTTTGAGGGTTCACATGGACTCTCACCCACTGCCAATGAGTTGATTCTGACTTGCAGCCGCCTAGAGGACATAGGAGAACTCTCCCTTTGGGTCTCTGAGGCTGTGAATCTTTATGGGAACAGACAGCCTCGTTTTACTCCTATGGAGCAGCTGATGGGTTTGAACTGTTGACCTGCCGTTTGCAGCCAAACCAAGAACCCACTGCACTACCATGGACATTGGAACATATGAATACAATGTGTATACCTTCCAATTCTGAGACATAAAGAACATTCTCTGAAAAGCCTTTCTGTATGAGAAGGCTTCAAAAAGTTAGTGGGGAAGTCCCCTGGTCTTTTCATGCCATTTTCCCATTTATTATCAAACAAATTTCTCTGGAAGACTCAGGCCACCATTCACCATTTCATAACTTCCCTAAGACACACAGGGCAATTTAGGTAAGGTCCAAAATCCATAGCAGTGGAGCCTATGAGTAGATGGGGCATGAGGGCAGGCAGGACGCATGTGGTCTTTATTTAAGTGTCCAGACAGAGGCAGGTCTTAATGCTCCAGGAGAGGAGACAGAAAAATGTCATGTCCCAGGGCACCAGACACCTTCCGATCTGAGCCCTGGACCTGGGCAGACACCACACCCTCACTCATCATGGAAAGCAGTTGGCACGAGACCTGTGGGGCATGTGGTGGGAACAGAGCCTACCGATACTGGGTGCTGGAAGCAGTGGTGAGGGGATGGGGACAGTCAGGGCGATGGTCGGAGACCTGGCCATTGAAGGACACTCTCTCATCTCCAACCTTAGCTAAAGCTCAACCAGCATTTCTTCACATTCATGGGAACTGGCATATGGTATAATTTTTTTTTAAATCTCCCAAGTTCCCTAGGCAGCTTTGACGTGAATATTAATACTAACATAATTTCATGATGATTAGAGAACACAATTAGGGGCTATTAATAATGACACAAATAATGACATTTAAGGCCTCATTTTAATTTGAGTAATATTCTGTCTGGTGGTATTTAAACAGCTCTGTCTAGCACAATTAGGATAGTGCTGGGGTGCAGTTGCTGCTCACAGAATCTGTCAGGTCCCCCTCACTAATGCACCTGCATGGCAAGGGAGATGGATCTGGGGGACACTTCCCCCAACCCAGGACAGCTGGCCACCAGGGCATAAGTCCTCCAAAGAGAGGCCCTGGGTACGGATTTCAAGAAGAGGCTGAATTGGGCAAACTCACTGGTGACTGGACCAGAACCTGCTGAGCAATCGGTTGCTCGAATCCTTAAGGACCACACTCGCTCCAAGGTACTGGAGGGGCTGCTTGGATTTCCATGTCTCTAGCTTCTCACACTAAATCCTGCTTGACCTTCAAAATGTGGCTCTCACTTAATTCCAGCAGTCTCCCTGCCCTTCTCCCTCAGTAGCATTATTCCCCATCCGTTATAGCATATAATCCCTTTTATTAGAAGTATCAGTTTACGTATCCACAGCCTCATCAGAGGCTACCTAGACTTGTCTGCCTCTAAAAACCTCAATACCCAGGGACACAGTAGGCTGTCAGCATGTGCTTGTTGAATGACTTAATGACCATGTGACTGAGGGTTCAGTCTTCCATCCATTCTCTTCCATCTGTTGGGCAAGTGTTTGGAGCCATTATCCCATTATGGCATTATACTAGTAGTAAAGTCTAAATTGCATCTTTCAGATATTGATGACTAATAGCAAGCACTTGTGAGATGACTAGACTGGTTGAGGGGGTGCACTGAGAGAAAATGCCTATGACATTTGAAACTCAGTACTCAGATAGAAGCTCAGTGGCTTTTAGGACCTCGGTAGCATTTAGTGTTCTTAATGGGAACACTAACCAATTTGGGAAAACATATCCTAATTTTATAATATTATGTGAAAATGAAATAGAACACATAAAAATTGACATCTTAGATATTCATGAGCTGAAATGGATTGGTATTGGCCATTTAGGATGGGATAATCATACAGGCTACCACACTGGGTAACAAACTAAAAAGGAATGATGTCACACTCACAGGATAATATGTCTATGAAAAAGACCAGTTAATACTACTCTCATTCAAATTTTGCACCAACCACTAATGCCAAGGATGAAGAGACTACAGATGTTTCACCAACTTCTGTACTCTGAAATTGATCAAACATGCAATAAAGATGCATTGATAATTACTGGAGATTGGGATGCAAATGTTGAAAACAAAGAAGGATCAGTAGTTAGAAAATATGGCCTTGGTGATCAAAAAATTACAGTGGTTATTGCATGATAGAATGTATTCATGGTTGAGATAGTTAAGCTTTATTGTGCCAACCTGGCCGATAAACACATGTGGGTTTAATTAAAGGGCGGGGAGATAAATGGCTCGGTGAGCCTCACCTTTCTAGTTCTCAGGTCTCTTGCTCTCTGATGGTCAGACCAGGGTGTAGCTGCCTTAGCCAGTTACCTGCTTCAGCTGGCAAGGCTCACTTCCTGTGAGACATCCCTGAGGAAAAGCCACATAGACCTACCCCGATGCAGCCCTAAGTGCTGAAGCAGCCATGGGGAGACCCCTACCAGAGCTGAGATGCTTACATGCTCATTGATTCATCTTTCCTCCTGCAGTCAGTGTCATTGCGTGTGTTTTCTGAGACTGAGGAGAACTTTGTAAATTGGTGTCGGGCATATAGGCTAATGTTGAACTTATGGGCTTGGACAGCACTGGGTTGGGATGCTTTCTGAATGTACACTTACCCTTTATATAAAACTCTCTCTTATATACATATGACGTTCTGCGGATTTTTTTCTCTAATGGACCCAGACTAACACAATGGTAAATACCTTTATTGCATGATAGACTCATTCGTGACTATGATAGACAGGCTTTATGTCAACTTGGGTGGGCCAGGATTCTCCCATGACATGAACTAACACAGTGTGGTCAGCTCCATGATGAGGTCTTCTATGAAGCAGCCAAGCAGGTAATCTGGCCACAGTCTTGATTGATACAATTTGGGGTGTGGCCTATTGTTAGTGTAGACAAACAGTGTGCAGAGGCTAGATGCTTTCTGCTGGCTCTGGCTCGGACCTCCTCCTCCTGTTATATCACCCCCCAAACCCAGGAGCCATCAGTAGACTGCCCACCTTGGATTCATTTGGCCAATCTCAGATTTATTCAACTCAGCACCCACCAGCCTGTGGTCTACCTGCTTCCTGTCTGTCTGCCCCTGCAGCTACACGAGTCAGGAGAAGTTTCCAGTTTACATTTGAACTAGACTGACGCTACCCACTTCTGCACCTGGGTGAGCTCTTTCTTGATATAAATACTCATATACTGGGTTTGCTTCGCCAGAGAAATCAGGCTAACCCAATGGCAAATACCTTTTTTCAACACCATAAACAGTTACTGTGCTCAGACATGAGGATCGTGCCAGATGGGATACACAGGAATCAAATCAATTACAGAGGTGGAAAGAGATGATGGAGAAGCTCAATATCCTCAGGGAGAACAAGGTGAGAAGCCAACTGTGGAACAGACCATCAATTGCTCCTATGCAAGTTCAAGTTGAAGCTGAAGAAAGTCTAAATAAATCCCTGAGTTCCAAACTGTAACTTTGAGTACATCCCCCCTATATTTAGAAAGCATCTCAAGAGTAGATTTGACACATTGAATACTAATGGCCACAGATACCTTGTAGGATGACATCAAGGATATCATACGTGAAGAAGGCAAAAGGCCATTAAAAAGACAGTGACTAACACGATGGATGGATGGATTATGATAAGAGTTGTATGAGCCCCCAATAAAAGGATTTAAAGAGAAAAAAAAGGGACCAAAATAGATGTCAGAAGAGACGCTGGAATACAGAATAGCTAAAGTGCACAGATGAAATGAAGACGCCAAAGAGCTGAACAGAAGCTTTTCAATGGAAGCCGGAGGGGACAAAGTGAAATACTATAATGGCACGAACAAAGACCCGAGTTAGAAAACCAAAAAGGAAGCACACACTCCGCATTTCTCATGCTGCAGGAGCTAAAGCAAAAAATGAAGCCCCAAGTTGTAATCCGAAAAATTCTATGTGCAAAAAAACCAAACCTGAACAACCAAGGAAGCATAAAAAAAGGAATACAGTCACTGTACTAAAAATAAATGGTTGCTTTTTAACCATTTCAGAAAGTATGATCTGTAAACAATGATGCTGAAAGAAGAGATCTAAGCTGCACTGAAGGTGTTGGCACAAAACAAGGTTCTAAGAATTGCCAGAAAACCAGTTGAGATGTTTCAACAAATGGATGCCAGCCTGGGAGTGATCACTTGTCTATTTCAAGAAGTTAGGAAGGCAGCTAGTTGGCCCACGAACTGGAATATTTGTGCCCATTCCAAAGAAAGATGACCAAACAGGATGCAGAGATTATTTAACAACATCACTAATATCACATACAAGGAAAACGTTGCTAAAGATAATTCAAGAGCAATCAAAGCAGTACATTAATGGGGACTTGCCAGAAATCCAAGCCAGATTCAGACGAGAATACAGGAGGGCCATGATTGCTAACACCAGATGAATCCTGGCTGACAGCAGAAAGTAGTAATAAGATGTTTGTGTTTTATTGGCTGTAAAAGGGTGTTGGATTGTGGATACCATTGTGAAGGATGGAAATTCCAGAATATTTCATTATACTTGTGTAGCTAGATCAACTTGTACATAGATCAAGAGGCAATCATTAAAATATAACCAGGGAACACTGCATGGTGTAAAATTAGGAAAGGTGTGCTTCACAGAAGAATTTTGCATGCTGAAAAAATAAACCTGTGAACTTGGATTACATGAAGGAGAACATGATCTTAAGTTTACAGGAAGACTCGTGAACAACCTATACATGTGCAAATGGTGCATTATGCTTGTTGGACACAAAAAGAACTGAAAACACTTACTGGTGAAACACTGTAGCCTTCAGTATAGATTACATTTCCACAGAAAGAAAACAGAAATCCTCACAACTGAACCATCGTTGTTGTTGCTGCAGCTGCTGCTGAGTGCATCCAGCTGGTTCCAACCCAAGGCGCCCCTGTGCACAAGAGAAGCAAACCCTGCCTGGTCCTGTCCCGTCCTCACAGTTCTTCTGGTGCTGGAGACCGCTGCTGCAGCCACTGTGTCAATCCATCTCTTCAAGGGCCTTCCTCATTTTGCTGCCCCTCTACTTTACTGAGCATGATATCTGTCTCC
>NW_022111363.1:6275179-6284613 GCF_000313985.2 Echinops telfairi
CCTCATCTTTATCCCATGGAGTGGCTGGTGGTTTCAAACTGCTGACCTTGTGGTTAGCAGCCCACCAGAGAACCACTGCACCACCAGGGCTCCCTTGGAAGTGACTAGCCAGCACCTAACAACAACTAGCAACAAAAGGGAGTCATGTTGGCCCAGTGGTTAAGCACTAGACTACTAACCAGAGAGTCTGCAGTTCGAACACACCAGCCACTCGGTGGTAGAAACGACCTGGCAGTTTGCTCCTGAGAAGATCCATCTAGGAAGCTCTATGGGACGAAACTGAAATACAACGAACAGCAAAGCTGCTAAGAATTGTGAAGAGGAGGTGAGGGGAAGGTAGGGAAGAGGAGGAAATTGGGGGGAGGAGAGGGAAGGAGATACAGGGAATGGGGTGGAAAAAGGAGGCAAAAGAGAAGACAAGAAAGAAGAAGAAATAACAAATATTTATTGTTTATCATGTGCTAGATACTTAACAACCACTGTCTTCTTTGGGGCAGTGAAAGGGAGCAGGGCCTTCCACAAGATGGACTGACACAGTGGCTGCCCTTAAGAACCATGGTGAGGGTGGCGCAGGGCTGGGCAGTGTTTCCTTCTATTGAATGTAGGACTGCTACGAATTGGAACTCACTCACTGGACTTCACCACCACCACCACTCGGCGTATTTCTACTAAACTACTTTTGGTTGTAGAGCATCCAACAACTCACAAACAAAAACCATCCTGTGAGATATATACTATTCTTATTTCTCAGTTCACAAGTGTTAAATAGCTCACCAGGTAGGCCAGACTTCAAGTTCATGCTTGTCTAACTCCAGGGCCCAGATGTTAGCCAACCAGCTGTCCTAGAAGGGTGAGCACCAGGTGGGATGCTCAGGTCTCACAGAAAGGTTAAGAGAACACCTTCTAAGAGGTGCCTGATGAATGAGGCAGCCTGTTTGATGTCCCTCCTGCCCGGCTCCAGGACAGAAATGGAAATCCATGCATTAAGGTCCAGAGAAAGGACTCCCAAGCTGACCAGTGCAGGAGGCTGGCCACCCAAGAGGACAGAGTTGGCAGGCAGCAGGCTTCAGCGTAGGCGATGGCACTTTGGCAGAGGGCAGCAAGGCCGTGGAGGCTCAGGCAGGGTCTGCAAGCAGCAGGAGAAGTTAAGTGGAACCTTTCTGGGTAATTGACTCTGTCTGCCCATGAGACCCCCTGCCAAGCCCAGGCAGGCCAGGCTTGACATGCTGCAACTTATCTGGAGTCTGTTCTGCAGCGGCAGAGTGCCTGGCTGGGTAATTTTGTTATAAGGCTCTGTTGCAAGCCTCCCATTGTCTGAATCTCACAGGCATAATTTGGGGGACCATCTGAATCTGCGGTCATGGTGGCAGCGGCAATAGCAATGGGTTTGAATAGAAGATAGATGCCTACATGTGGGAGTGTGTGCAGTGAGCTGGTTTACCCTCCCAGCTGAGAATGACTTCGGGCTACTCCTTAGTCTACCCTGCCCTCAAAGCATTCTAGAGTAAGTCCTTAGGTCTTCTTGCCCTGATGAATATTGTACACCCCCACCCAACATCCTTTCTCTCCTCTCAATCCCTACTCTTTTCACCATTGTCATTATCCCAACTCACTGTCATTGAGCCAATTCCAACTCATAGGGACCCTATAGGACAGGGCAGGGCTGCCCATGGGCTTCTGAGACTATTGGAGTAGAGAGCCTTGTCTTTCTCCCACCATTATCCAAAAGGGTCAAAAGTATGCCTGACGTGTAATGGGAGTTTATTGGGTGCCAGACATGATTATAAGTCCTCCACATGCATTGCTTGTTTGATCCTCGCAGCAGCTCCAGGAGGGAAGTGCTGTCTTCCTTCCCATCTCCCAGGGGAAGAAGAGGAGGCACGGAGAGCACAAACCCTTGCCCCACAGTTATCTAGTGGGGAGATGACAGAGCTGCAATTCAAAGTTACTTCGGGTCACACTTCATGAGTCGGGTGAGCAACCATAATGTGATTCTCACCCCCTTCTTCAAGGCGTTCAGAGGCTTCCCCACCTCAACTCAATACAAATCTCAACTCCCGAGCATTCACTCCATGGACCTTGAAAGAGCTCCATTCCTTTTCCTACTTGATCATCCGCTGCCCCATGTGCTAGTCAAAGGGCCTTTTCCTTCCCCAAGCACAACCCTGGCCATCTTTGTCCTCCGTGACCCCCCTCTCCCATCATCCCAGTGCAGCTTGCCCAAACCCTCCCTCCTCAGGCCCCTCCCCGGCCATGCCTGGCTCTTTGGAACTCTTCTTAGGACAGCAGTTTGTGACAGTGGTGGGAACAAGGGTGCGGGACATACAAAATCTGATTGCAGGCTTTTTTGTTATTGGCTCTCTGTTGCCTTGAGAAAGCAAATTCCTATCTCTCATGGTCCGTTTTCTCCTCTGTAAAATAGGAGGGATGACAACAGTCTTTATTTTCAGGGATTTGGTGAGGATGGAAAGAGGCAACGTGGGGGCAGTTCCTGGTCCCAGGGAGGGGGGTGGTGTCTCAATCAGGGTGAATGCTTCCCCCCTCCGCCTCCTGCCTCTACCGCATCCCTCTCCAGCTCCAGAGCTGTGAGCTCTCTGGGTCCCGCAGGAGAATGTCGATCACTTATGGGCAAGTAATCTGTCCTATCACTCTGAGTTTTACCCCAAAATCTTGTCAAGTGTCTAGGTTTCCTAGGGCTGCCAGAGCAAACTACAAGAAGCGGGTGACTTCAGAAAACAGCAATGTATTCACTCTTGCTGCTGAAGACCAAAATCCAGAATCAAGAGATCAATAGGATTAGTTCCTACTGGAGGCTCCAAGGGACCATCTCTCATACACACCTCTACTAGGGTCTGGTGGTTGCCTGCTATCCAATCCCAATCTCTGCCTCTGCCTCTCAGTGTGTGTGTGTGTGTGTGTGTGTGTGTGTGTGTGTTTCTCTTCTTAAAGGGCCACCTGCCATATTGGGTCAGATACCACCCTAAGGACTTCATCTTAACTGATAACGAGCAAAGACGCAATTTCCAAATAAGATCACATCCAAAGGTACCAGGGATTAGGGCAGTTAACTGTTTGGGGCCACAATTCAACCCCTAGCACCCAGTGCCGGGCATTCTTGATGCTCAAGGACTGCTTTTGTTATGTTGTCCTTGTTGTTGTGTTGACTGTCACTGAGTCACCTTCCAGGGCACGGCGACCTCATGCACACGGCAAGGAAACGTTGTCCGGTCCTGCCTCATCCCCACAACTGCTTGTGGATTAGACTCTTGCGACCCATGGGGTTTTCCTTAGCTGATTTTCAAAAGTAGATCACCAGGCCTTTATGCCTAGTGGGTTTTAGATGGGAAACTCCCATGAACCGTGTTCAGCAACATGCCAGCCTCCACTGACCGATGGGTGACAGTATTCTGTGAAGTGCATTGACCTGGAATTGAACCTGGGTCTCCCGAATAGAAGGGGAACACTCTACCACTGAACCACCACTCCACCATGACTGCCTCCATTTTTTAAAAAATCAATCCACCTGGATGCTTCACTGGTGTGAGCACGTTGTAGGAGAGACTCGCCAACCGAGGGAGAGAGATCAACCTCACTCCTGACTTCCCTGCCAATCTGCAGCTCGAACAATCTCTTCCAGAAAGACCTTGTGGAAGCGCAGCCGCTCCCTTTGTCTCATTGTTACCAGCCCTATCAACTTGAGGTCACACTGACTCTTTAAAGCTGCTTTTAGCCCACTCACATTTCTCTCCTCCAAATGATTTTTGTCCCGGGTCCTGGCATTTCCAGTGCGCACCAGGAAGCCGGAGTCCTCTGGCAGCCCCACAGCACAGCCAGTACTGGTGGAAAAGTCACGCCGGCAAATAGAAATGTCACTCAATCATTTCTCGGGCGCTTTTCTCTCATTGGCCTGCTCCACCGCATATAATGAGAAATTCTTTTTGCCCAAATATTGTTTGAATTTCAAATACCCAGTTTCCCCCGGGGGTGACCAGATGAAAAGAGAAATCTGGCTCGCAACATAAGACTGCTACGTGGAAGTTTTCATTGAGTGAAACACCAAAACGAAATGTGTATTGAGCTCCTGGAAATGACAGGAGCCTATGAGGCAGCTAGGCGCCCTTCCGACTGTGGTCAGCTTAAAGTCTTTTCAGTGAACACCCAGGAAGCCCCCTCCAAGGGTGAGGAAAGAAGGATTTTCAACATAGGGAGCAAAATGAGAACTCTAGTCATCGTGTCTCACCTATTCCAGCCGCTGCCCCAGCACGCACCTTCTTAGGCTCCTCCCTGTGCAGACGCCCAGCGCTCACTTCCGGTCGTCTTCCACTTGGGTCTGAAACCCCTAGGGCAGTGAGTCTCGTCTCTGACTATCCTAGCATGCCCTTGGTGCCTATGCCTGACCCCGGAACAACTCAATCAGAACCTGTGCGAGGAAGGCCCGGACCTCAGAATTTTACCAGAAAACTCCCAGGTGAGTCAAACACGTGTCATCAGTCAGGGGTGGGCACATACAGGGATTTTGAGGGCAAAACTTCTTGAAATTGCAGGTTCTGTTTTGCATGCATAGGAATCTGTATGTTTGGCTGGAATGAGGGCTCAAAACTTCCAAACGATTCTTGAAAGCCTTTGCCACCTGGAAAGAGGTTTTGAATAATAGATCTACAGCATGGTCTCTCAGGTCCCTTCCAGGTGGAGGAAGACATGCATCTAAAGTGTTGCGGCTACAGGGTTAATCACTAGCCGGGAAACAGAAGACAGGCAGGCCTCTGCTTCCTTGGGGACTAGCTGCTGCTGGTCTGGAGCCCCAGTGGTAAGGAGCTGTCAAAGGAGAGCCCAGGAAGAGTCATGTCGCTGTTGTCCTTGTGAGGTGCTGACGAGTTACTTCGGAGTCATGGTACAGCGCGGAGCCCTCCCCCCTTACCCTAGGCACAACAGAATGAAACCCTACCCAGCTCTGTCATCTTCACCACGCCTTTGTTTGATTCCATTGCTAGAGGCACACTGTTATCAACCCAGCTCACGGAGGACCTGCCTCATTTTCACAGACTAATGTTTTCACTGGCTCCTACCAAAGCCCGATGCCCTGTTCCAGGGGCCGGTCCCTCCTGACAACATGTCCCCAGTGTGTCAGGTGAAGAGAGCCTTGCATCCTTGCATCTAAGGGGCTTTCTGGCGGGACTTCCTGGGAGCCAGATGTGTGTGTCCTGCTGGCCGTCCGCACGCGGTGCCTTCAATGGGTTTCAACAGCACCACGATTCACATGCACTGGCGCTTCTGTGGTCTTCCTTACGCATAGTCCCACTCTCACATGCGGGTGAGATGACTGACAATACCTGGCTTGCCTCGGTGCGCCCCAGTCTGATTCTTATGTCCTCGCTCTTTATCACCTTTTGCAGCAGATTTGCCCAATGCAGTAGGTTGTTCCATTTCCTGACTATGGCTTCCATGAGTACAGTGAACCCTCGTTTATCGCGGTTAATCGGTTCTAGACCCTACCGTGATAAATGAAATTCTGCGAAGTATGATTCCTTATTTGTAAATCAAATATTTTCGTAGTTAGAGCATAGAGGACATGAAAAAACACCCTTTAGTCACCATTACACTCGTATTACCCAATTTATTAAACGAAAAAGGGAAAATACAGTAAAACATTTTGGACGTTACAATTATCATTTATTATGTATTATATTATTTATGGCATCAAGCGTGTACAGTATGAGCCAATCAGTGGCAGCAATGACAGAGCATGCGCTGTTACGCAAAAACCGCGATAGAGTGAAGCCGCGGAAGTCGAAGCGCGAACAAAGTGGCGAGGGTTCACTGTATTTGCATGGAGAGAGTTAAGAGAGGCGAGAAACTCAAACCAAACCAATGGACATCAAGTCACTCCCAACTCATGCCAAAAAGCCAACACACTGTCGGGCTCCCACTCGTGGTAACCCGATATAGAGGCTTTCCAGGCTGCAAATCTCTAAACATCATCTTCCTCCTGCAGAGCATCTGGTGGGTCTGAACCACAACTAACCTTACAGTTACCACTCCAATGCTTACCTGACACCACGACCAGGGCTCCGCCTAGGGCAGCAGTCCTCAACCTGTGGGTCACGACCCCTTTGGGAGTCAAACAACCCTTTCACAGGAGTCGCCCGATTCATAACAGTAGCAAAATTAGTGATGAAGTAGCAACAAAAATAATTGTATGGTTGGGGGGGGCGGTCACCACAACTGGAGGCACTGTATTACAGAGTCGTGGCATTAGGAAGGCGGAGCACCACTGTTCTAGGACGTAAATGACCCACTGGAAAAAGGAAATGCTCTTGGAGGACAGAGCCGGGTACTCCGTGCAATATCGAGCGGGCCTTAGGAAGTCCACAGAAAACTCCCTTTATCTTTTCACCCCATGCCGCCACAAACCTTCTGAAGCCCCCTCGTATTCCTGCAGCTGTCCCAGCTGTGGCTCGGCTGACCGCTGGACCCAGGTTGGCCTCTGAACCTAGACATCAGGAGCTACGTCCATCGAGAGGGCATCTGCCTCGCCCTTGTACTTCGGGGACTGCGATCTGTGGCTGAGCACCTTGCGCTAGCAAACTGGTCTGGGAACCAGCTTGCGAGTGTGTTTGGGGGAACAAGGGGAGGGGATCTGGGAGAGGGTTGTTGAAAAGGATCCAAGCATCTGAATGTCACCCACAAGACAGGAATGGTCCCTTGGCATCTACAGCGACATCAGAAAGTGACCTCAAGGCAAACCCAAACCCATCACTTGCCATCCGATCGGTCCCAACTCCTCTTGCCCTGTGTGTGTCAGAATAGAACTGTGCTCTACAGGGCTTCTGTTTCTCTGCCCTTCTGGACACAGACTGCCAGGCCTTTCTTCCAAGGTGCATCTGGATGAGCTAAAATAACCAACCTTTCCCTTTACACACTTGACCCTCTGCCCCTTCCTGGTACTCATTCAATAAAGCCAGGGGGGGACCTAACATTCGGTGCCATGGAGTTGATTTTGACCCCTAGCGACCCTGCGAGGCTGAGCCGAACTTCTCCTTGAGGTTTTTGAGACTTTGTACTTTACAGCAGCAGGCAGCTTATCTTTCTTTGGCGAAGGAGCTAGTGGACTTGAACCACTGCCCTTGGAATTTAGCAGCTTGACATGTGACCCAGTGCACCCCAGGGCTCCTTCAGAGTGGGCTGAAAGCTTGTGCAAGTCTCCCAGCTGGACTATGCTTTAAGGAGGGCGGGGGGGCCAGGACAGGAAAACGTTCCCTTCCACCACCCGCAACAGTTCTCCTCCAGCGACTAGGGCCGGCCTGGTGTGAACATCACTTGCCTCCTCATCTCTTTGCACCAGGAGCCTGGTTGGATCTCAGGGGCTGGGCTCTGCCTGGTGCGGCCAGCCCTGTCTAGAACACTACTAGCTTAAAAGAGGGTCCTTCTATTCATGGTACTAATGGCATCAAGTCCATCTGAACTCATGAGAAACCCTTGTCTATCGCAGTGGACCTGTGCACCGTGGGGTTTTTAATGGGAGATCTTTGGGAAGATCACCAGGCTTTTCTCCCAAGGCGCCCCTGGGTGAATTTGAACCGCCAGCCTTTTGGTTTGCAGCTAAGCACGTTTGCACTCTGTCTGCAGCCCTCCCCTTGCCCCAAAGCAAGAGGGCCGGCACTCGGCTGCCAAAGTGCTCAGCCTCGCTCTGAAAGGTGCCCTTCTTCCTCCCTTTTCAACCCTGTGCTCTAATTTATCGTCCCCTTTGATAACCAACTCCAAGCACATTCAGCCGAGGCAGGGCCATCCGTTGCACAAAGACCTGTGCTCTCCCGGATGAATGCCGCACTTCACTCTTGGGGGGGATTTCTATAGAAGGCAAAATCCACCAAACAAGTTATTACACTTAAATCAGACAATGCCCGAGGTTACGGTGAGGAGACCAGCGTTAATGACTCAGCTAGCAGTGGGCTTCTCTAGTTGGAAGCTCTGCCACAGCATGAGCGAGCAACCCGCTGCCCTGCCCAGCCTCTCTGCTGTGGCCCCCTCCTCCTGTTCCCGGACTAGAATGTAGGCCCTTCATGTCAGCTGGCTCACTCAGTCCCGTGGTTTATTCCCCTCGGCCTGGTGAGATTGCCTCCCGGTGCCCTCTTTGCCTAGAAAAGGAACTGTGGCAATCATCCCTCTGGCCCTTTCCCTCCCTTCCTTCGCAGGACACCATGGAAACGATGGGACGGGGGTCACACTGTCAGCGGGTGGCAGAGCCAGGAGTAGAACCCCAGTCTCTTGACACCTTCGATTCATACACGAACCAATATAAAGAAGCTGCTGCACACAGCCTCTTGGCATGGCTCTGGCTCACGAACGCACGCCATAAAGCTCTGCTCTGATGCCCTGTTACAGCGGTGGCAGCAGCATTGTGATGTAGTGTATTCAGCCTCCCAGGGGCACCTGTCCTAAGCTAGGCAGTGTGCAGGACGAGGAAGGAGACACAGCATGGTGCACATGGCACGGGCCTGCCCTCACCGAGCTTATATTCGAATGGAAGCACCAAATGGGTCCTGAATGATATATGGCGGCATCAAGAAAGCCGGAGGTGGTGTAGGGGTCCAGAAACAGGGCAGCTCACCCAGACTTTGGCGACAAATGATGCGTAACCAGTGACGCAGTCCCAACTGACCACGAGGCCGAGCCAGAAACCTCCCCAAATGACAAACGCTTCATGTGGATGTGGATGTGTCCTCCGAAGAGGTGCGGAGTTAACTTTCAGAGCCGCGGGACCATTGCTCCTGCAGGGTTAAGGATGGGGTGGTGAGTGCATGGTCCCGAACCCTGAGACTGGAGAAATAGGCAGAATGTACATGACGGGTCACCCTGAAGGAGCCTGGACTTTCTCCTGATGTGTGAGATGGTGGGACTCACACACGTGCTGGGCACTACAGAGCCTGTGGTCGGAGAGGGACTGCTGGGGAGCAGGTCAGGTTGTGGCTCCATACTCCATTCCACTATATGACTTGGTTCTAATCTTGAGTCAACGCTTGAGGCTCATGAAATAACGTAAGCTGACAAAAAAAGAAAAAAGAGTCCTGACCACAAAATCAGAGAATGTGAACAGATTCCCTGCGCCAGGCCATGGCTGGGCCCAGAAGCCAGACCACATTCTACCCCAGCAGACTCCATCTCCCCATCATTTCTAACGAGGTTGACTGAGGAACTCGGTAGACAGCCTGGCAATTCTCACACTTTGTGGCCCTGGTCTTTGAAAGACATGACCGGTATTTTTTATGGCAAGACGCCGTGTGTGCATTTTAATGTTTATAAAGCCAGGGAAAATAGGCCAGGGCTGCTCAGCAAAAGCAGACACACTGTCTAGTGGACAAAGACATTTCCTCTGCCGGGGTCTCTTTTTTAACTCCAGGTACGGCCCTGCCCGGAGGCCAGGCTTCCCGAGCTGC
>NW_022111363.1:6284713-6288889 GCF_000313985.2 Echinops telfairi
GCGGGAGAGCCGCCACTGTCCCGGGCCCTCTGGTCTCAGGGTTGCGGGATGGGCTTCTGCAGAAGGCCACTCTGTCTCCTTGCCCAGTCTCTCTGGCAGCTGTTAAGAGAGAGGCCAATGCTGCAAGAGTTTGGGGCAGATAGGGAGACAAAACCAAACCAAAAAAAGACAAAATTGAGGCTAGAAGGCGAGAATTACAAAGCACCTCTGCGCTGGTTTTGGCTGCAGCGTGTTCTCCATCGGTGACTTTTGGACGGGAGTGGCACAGCGTCCAGAGGCGCACAGCTGCAAAGAACAATTCAAAAATTGCCTTGTTGGGCTACAACATGCCAATTTTTCAAATCTAGAGCCATTTTCACTATTACAGTCTGTGCAGCCTAAGCCAAGAGCATTTTCTTCTGGGAGGGAAAACTGACTCCTAGGCTTCCATTAGCTCCCATTAGCACAGCACGCCGCATTCCCAAACTATTCCAGGGAACCAAGGGGGCTGCAGGAAGTGACAGAGGAGGCCTGTGATGGTCAAGGTTATGTGTCAACTTGACTAGGCCATGATTTTCATCAGAGTGTTGGCAGGTATTATGTAATCACCCTCTGTTTTGGGATCTGATGCGATCAGCCAGTGGGTTGCAAGAGGTGTTTCCTTGGGGGGGGGCGGGTAGCCTGCATCCCAAAGGGACAGATGTGCTGGCAAAGTTCGATCCTGCATCCAACTCATCATCTTCTGACCTCTAGTTTTGGGGGTATGAGGCGATAAGTCTGCCTTCAGACCTGATGATTTGGTGTTCATCAGCTCCAACCTCCATCCTGATGCCTGACCCATGAAATTGGGACCTGTCAGCTTCCACAACCAGGGGAGCCATTTCTTTGAAAGAAATTTGTCTCTCGCTCTCTCTCTATAATAGATATATTGAGAAATATATATATTTCTATATATGAAGAGGGTTCAAACGTTTGTGGAAATTTGCTACTCTTAGTTCCCTTATGGCAAAGTTGCTAACCACCAATAGGGATCCTAATAGTTCACTAGCACAGCGGCTTGGGAAGGGCTGAGGGTGTGAGTTGGAGAGAAGGGGAGAAATAGGAGCAAAAGAGAATCTGGGCACAGGTTTCCCCAAGAATCCCTAGGCTTTGGGAGCTGCTCCTACACCTTACTTCTTTTGGATGGTTGGAGAACTTGCATGAGCAGAGTAGCGGTAACTAAGGCCGACACCTGCATAGATCCTCTTCCGTGGGACTAAAGCCCTTCAGTTTGACCCAAAGCTGCCCGCTCCAGCAGAAGCCAGAACCTGGTGGAGGACCCTTCTCCTGGAGCTGGCTTGGAGGCTGCACACTCCCCCTCTGTTTCTTGTAGACAGATGCTCAGGACCCTTGTCTTGGAGGACATTGAGCTCTAAGATACCCAGCTTTGGACGTCCCAGGCACTCCACTTAGAAAATCACTCCAACCCACTCTAAGCACAGTCAGGAGGCAGCAGCCTTTATTATGGGGTGTGTTAGGAGCCCCAGCTTCCCAAACATGAAGCGAAGACTACCCCATCCGCAGCCAGCCCAACTGAGAGGGCAGTGGTGACAGCAGTTGCTACCAAACAAGAGAGACAAGTGAGGACACTAAGGGGAACAAGCAGGCCCCCCCGGGGCCCACCCGCCGATCTCCCAAGCATCTTTTATTTATTTAGTGGCATTCAGATGATGTAGCCATGGGCACTGGTCTGGACACCAGCAAGTCCAAATGTGAGTTCTGGCTCTGCCATTTAACCTGAGGCAAATTATTCACCCTCTCCGAGGCGCTGTAGTTATTCTTCCTTAGCCTGGAAGCAGAAATACTGCAAAGTTGTGGTCAGTATGAAACGAGACGGTATAGGAAAGGAATGATTGATACCTAATAGTTGCTTGACAACTGTCGGTCTGCGTCCATTTAAAACAAAACAAAACAAAAACAAGAAAGGCAGCCGCTTGTCCATTCTTTTGCTTTTGTTGTCAGGAGAGTAGAGTCAGTGTCTCCCCAACCAGATGGCCAGGTCTCTGTCCCATACAACTGCTTGGTGGTTTTGAACCGCCAACTATTCTGTTAACAGGTGTTCCTCAGGACCAGCACTCCTATTCTAAAATGTCTATTATCCGTAGATGGCAGAGCCCGTCCCCACCTTCCGTGGCACAAGGCTTTGCTCCTGAGCCTGGAGATTGTGGTTACCTCCTTTGCCCATTCTGACCCTCACAAGTTCCTCTCTTTTTTTTTTTAAACATTTTATTAGGGGCTCATACAACTGTTATCCCAATCCATACACACATCAATTGTGTAAAGCGCATTTGTACATCGTTTCTCAAAACATTTTCCCTCCATTTAAACCCCCGACATTAGGTCCTCATTTTTCCCCTCCCTCCCCGCTCCCCCCTCCCGCATGAGCCCTCAATAGTTTATAAATGGGTATTTTGTCATATCTTGCCCTGTCCAACGTCTCCTTTCATCCACTTTTCGGTTGTCTATCCCCCAGGGAGGAGGTCACACACAGTTCCATGTAATCGGTTCCCTCTTTCCTACCCATTCTCCCTTTACCCTCCCTGTTTTGCCACTCACACCACTGGTCCTATAGGGCTCATCCGTCCTGGATTCCCTGTATTTTCAGTTCCTATCCGCACCAGTGTACCTCCTCTGGTCTAGCCAGACTTGCAAGATCGAATTCAAGTCATGGTAGTGGGAGCGGGGAGGAAACATTTAGGAACTAAAGGAAAGTTGTATTTCTCGGACAGGAGGAGAATCAAGGGAAATAGAGGAAAGAGCTGGGAGGCAAAGGGCACAAGTTCCTCTCTCCTCCCATCCCTGTCCCAAGAAGCCATCCCTGCATCCCTCCCATCTGCTCACACCACTGTCCTCTCTTGCCCTGTGGAAGGACCAGTCTCGCTGAAGACCTTACGCAGAAGGACGCCCTGCCTCCGTCTCACAGCATGGACAGCACCTGCCATTGTGCCCAGGGCCTGGGAGGGGTGCGGGGGCTCCGGGCACACCCCCGGACCTTCATGGCAATACACAGATGAGAGCGGGACAGGCGGAGGGGGGCCCACGAGGGTGCTCCCAGCAATGGCACGGTTGTTGCTTGTCCCATGCAGACGCTGGGAGGTTGACCTCTCTTAGTCACTGGGTGATTTGTAGGAAGGGGAGGGGAGCGTGCTGGGCTAACTGCTGCCGGGACGTCCCTGTCAACACAATGTTCCGCCTGGCCGGGCCTTCATATATAAAGATATTTAATGAATTAGTTAATTAATGAGAGGAGTTTGATTGATAGATCATATGGCGCTCGCAGCAGGGTGAGTCTGACCCCAGATATCGCCTCCTCGGCTGCAATCCTTCCCCCTCATTGGTCGGGAGAGCGCGGTCGCTCGGGCAATTTGCATGCATTTAATGTAGCTCTTTAATAGGATGTAATGTTAGCGAAAGCCAAAAGCGCAGCAGCTGTAACTTAAAAGACAGCCCCATTACTGCAAGCCTTATAATTAGGGTAAGAGGGAGACTCGGTCAGCCATATGTTAAACTCTTTTGAGGTTAATAGCTCTGTAAGATTTTTGCAATTTAAAAAAATTGCACTTGAAGGATGATGACAAGGCTCATCAATGAAGCGCCTCTCCGCCAAAAGGAAGGGACGGGAGGACCCTGGTCTTCCAAGGCTCCCCTCCTTGGGGACATGGCAAAGTAGGCCCTTTCCTGCCAGGAGTCCACCGGTCCCTCCCCCATCCGGATGCTCTCCGTCCCTGTAGCATTCCCCCGCCAAGCCGGCCCCGGGAAGCAAAGCTGTGGTCTCAGCTCGGCCGACCGGATCTCGCCCCACCTTGCTCGCGCAGCTCCCGGGCCCGGCTGGCGCAGCTTCGCGCGGCCTGCGGGGACGCGGCGCTTGTGCTTACCTTGCAAAGTCCCAGGCAACTCCAGAGCAATTACGGGTCCCCGCAGGTTACCTGCCGCTGATTGCACAGCCGGGGCCCGAATCAGGGAAC
Source organism: Echinops telfairi (assembly GCF_000313985.2). Classification (NCBI taxonomy): domain Eukaryota; kingdom Metazoa; phylum Chordata; class Mammalia; order Afrosoricida; family Tenrecidae; genus Echinops; species Echinops telfairi. The sequence goes on from NW_022111363.1 coordinate 6,288,697, forward strand.
ACGCAGCAGGCACTGCCCGGGGGGAGGAGAGGAAATCGCCGGGAATTGGCTTGGTAATTACCTGGCACAAGGCGGGGGGTGGGGTGGGGGTGTTCGCTGAGGAATATGCCAACTCTGTGCCACAGGGCGGAGGGGGAGGGGACAGGTGAGAGGTCGAGTACCCCCTACCCCACCCCCACCCCCGCTCCTTGTC
>NW_022111363.1:6289679-6290524 GCF_000313985.2 Echinops telfairi
GGGAGGGGTGGATGGAACTGGGCATAGCAAAGAGAGAAGGTTCAGGAAGGGGGGTGTTAGGACAGGATGGGAAAGCAGTGGTGTGAAGGAGAGAAGGTAGCAGGAGATAGGCATCATCTGTATTTCAGTGAATGTATAAATCAGAGCTAAAGACCAATCCAGGTGATTGCAGCATAGGTGTCACATAGAGGTTAACTCACCCGCCCACATATGGACAGAGGCTAACATGTGGATGGGGAGGGTGCATGCTGGTATTGGGAGGGCTGCCCAGAGCCGGTTCAAATCCACCCTCTCTTGGAAGTCCTCATTACTGCTTGGGGACACAGATTAGGGCTAGCTTCTATAGTTGGGATGGGAAAACTGTTTTTGTATTAGCAATCTTAAAGTTCCCTTAGCCATGGAGTCAATACTGACTCATAGCAACTCTGTAGGACAGAGAAGAACTGGCCCAAAGGGTTTCCAAGGGTGTCGCCATCACTGTATCACCTTTCTCAAAATGGGAGAGTGGCCAGTGGGTTCAGATCCTTAGCAGCCAAGCGCTTAACCACTGCACTACCAAAGCACTGTAGCATTGATTCCAAATCCCGGCTCCTCACATAAAAGACAACAGCTAACTTTTCTTTGCGCTTTAATGTTTGTAAAGCATTTTCACATCTGCTCTCTCACATAATTCTGTCACCTACTCTGTTCCATTAAACAAAAACAAAGTGGCTGTCAGCAGAGCCAGCCTCCACCCGTGGTGGCCCTACATGGACCAGAATAGAAATGTGCCCCGATAGGGTTCCTCGATGGGCTGGTTTTTCTGAAGTAGATCTGCAGGCATTTCTTCTGAGGCACTCTGAGTG
>NW_022111363.1:6291003-6292511 GCF_000313985.2 Echinops telfairi
TTCTTTGCGCGCATTATCTTATAAGTCCACAGCCCTGGCCCTTTCTGCTCAGATATGGCCAGTCATGGGAAGCTATTTTCCCACGGGAAGGCACTTCTCTTGGCGCAACAGCCTGAAATGTCGCTTACAGGTCACCAAGGACCCCTCAGCTCCTTGATGGAAGAGGAGCTGGTGGCCTTGGAGACTGTCTACTTCCTGGCCCCTCCCACCTCATCAGCCAGTCAGAAAAAGGAGACCCCGTCCTTTTCTCCCCATAAGGCATCTGCTGCAGGTGGGGAGAGCAGAGGTTCCCAGGCTCCTTGTCTGGGAGGCTTGGGAGTGCTCTGTAGAGTTGAAGGTCACTGCAGTTCCCAGAGACTCCCTGGCCAACAAGGCCGCCTCCACATGGTCACCGCATCCCCCGACTGACTGACTCTCCCCCGAGCACCAGCGGCTGCTTCAGAATCACCACCCACAGATCAATAGACGGACAATGGGTAGAGCTTCCTGCAGCCCGCGGGGCCTCACTGTGAAGCATGTGAGGGTGCATGCAGGGACTTGGGTCCCCTTCATTAGGGCAGCTAGAGACTCACTCACGGGGGGCCAGAGGCTGGGAGGCGTTTGCAGAGGACTGACTGCGCTGAGGATGAGGCAGACAAAAGCAAGGTGAGTTCACAGACTTAAGAGGGCCTCTCTGAGGAAGAGCAGCCAGCCCCTGGCCTATGCATCCACCTAGCCAGCTCCCAGCATCCCCCCCCTCCCCGCCCACACACACTTAAGGAAAGGTAATGAAAAGTAAACAGACTGACTTTCCACGAATCCCCCATGATAGAAGCTTCCTTGGACTGAAGGAGTCAAGCCTCAGTCAAGCAAGAAATCTGAGGCCAGAGGAGGCAAAGGGCTGTAGCTTAGAGTCTCTCCTGATAAAATCTCCTCTGACAAAGGTCCCACGCTGTAAGGAAGCTCTCTCCCTAAGACCCATGCCCTCCACGTATTCAACAAGCACTGAGTCTGTGCTACAGACGCCAAGAATGCAAAGATAAGCTGGAGTATATGTCTAGAAGTGTATAGCCCTGTGAGCAAGGTGGTACTCTCATGTTCACCACACTGGCGTTCTACAGGGGAGGAAACTGAGGCCCAGAGAGTTTAAACCAAGACTTGGCGAAGTATCCCTGTATCACTGCATGCTGACGGAAGAGCCGAGTTTAGAATCAGGAGCCTTGATTCCACGGCAAGGCCGAATTCAGGCAGGTCCCAGCTCTCTGTCACATGGCCCCAGCCTGAGCCCAGGGGGAGTTATCTTAAAGCTTGGTGGTTTGAACTCTCCCAGCAACACTGCAGAAGAAAAGCCAAGCCGTGTGCTTCCATAAAGATCCCAAAACCCCAAACTCACACCATCCAGTCAATTCCGCCCCTCAGTGACCCGACAGGACAAAGTAGAACTGCTCCTGTGGGTTTCTGAGACGGTAACTTTTTGTGGGAGTAGAAAGCCTTGTCTCCCTCCCACAGAACTGCTGGTGGTTTCAAAC
>NW_022111363.1:6293881-6296241 GCF_000313985.2 Echinops telfairi
GAGCCCTTCTCTGGCCAGTGGAGGGGAATGTGTCTCCTCTTCTGCTCTTGCAACAGAGCAAGCAAGCTTCTGCCTCAGGGCCTTTGCACTTGCTGATTCCTCTTCCTGGACTACTCTTCCCCTGATGTCACGTGGTTCACTCCTTTACCTCCTTCACCTCTTTGGTCAGAGGTCACTATATCAGTAGCAACCTATACCTTGACCTCCCGCCTCAAAATTGTCATTCACTCCATTCAGCATATGCTGTCTCCTTTGCCCTCGCCATAGTTCTCCATAGAAGTAAATGACGTCTAGTTTATTTCATAGTTAATGTGTCCGTTGTTTGCCGTGTGTTTCCTCTCTATTGCCAGGAGAAAGCATATTTCAAGAGGGCAAGGATATCCTGCCTTGGCTCACAGGACTTGCTGCCTTCCTTAGCACATCGATAAACACTGGATGTAGGAAGGCTTGAGAATGAAGAACACCGAGGTCAGAGGGCATAAGAAAGAGCCGTGGATTCGAGCTATCCTCTTTGTGGTAGCTACATACTCTGGTGTCAACTTGAGACTGTTAAGAGTGAAGGGGTGGAGTTTAGCCTGTCAGTCAGGTCACGGCTTGATGACCTCATTGGGAGGCATTATGGAGATAAATAGCTCATTGGAGGCCAGACACTCATTCTCTGCTCCACATTCCTGCTGACAAGCCACATGGAGCTATGCTATGGAGTCAGAGCCCTGGAGCTGGAGGAACCACATGGAGACCCACACCAGTGTGGAGATGCTTCCACTGCCACTGGATCCACAAGACTCTCCACCCACTGACCTGTGATCTTCCTGAATTTGGCATCATTGCATGTGTTGTGTGAGTCTGAAGAGGAATTTATAGACTGGTATCAGACATATGGGTTAATATAGGACTTATGGACTTAATCTGGACTGGGCTGAGATGTTTTCTTAATATACAATTACTCTTTTATATAAACCTCTTTCCTATATACATAAAAGCATCTCTGAATTTGTTTCTCTAGCCAACCCGGACTAACACACTCTTCATCAACTTTTTCCGTTTATGCATTCATTCATTCTTTTCATCAAATATTTATGGAGCACTTAAACCAACTTCTTGCTGTCAAGTTGACTCTGACTCCTGGCAACGCTCCATGTGTGAGAGTAGAGCTGTGGTCCGTGCCTGGGGTTTACAGTGGCTGATGGTTTAAAATTAGATTGCAAACCTTTTGTCCAACACACGTCTGGATGGACTTGAACTTCCAGCTTTGCAGTTAGCAACTGAGCCTGTTAACCACTTACACCACCCAGGGGCCTCTGTTGAGTGCTATTCACTAAGCACCATGGGAAGAGATCGACCCCATGGCAGTGAGTGGGTGTGGGGCTGCTGTTGTCTTTGGGGAGGAAAAATGGCGTTGTCATTCTCCTTGTATGACTTTTATTGTCAAGCATTTTGTTCCAGGCACTATACTCAGCCCTTGACATCTATGATCTTGTTTCATCTCCAAATAAGCCTGAGGTTGTTGGTGAGGTTGGCACTATGAGGTTGGCGCTATTATTATCCCCATGCTACAGATGGGAAAGTTAAGGCTCAGACCCGTTAAGTGACTTGCCCTAGTCACATCATTAGGACACAGACAACATGAGCCCTGCACCATTATCTGCTTGAGTCCTAAGTTCTTGTACTACACCCTGTGTCTTTTTGTTCTGTCCACATTCCTTCCCATCTGCAGGCCCAGGCTACAGGGCCCAGCTGAGGAGACTGGAGAGTTGGCTAAGATCTGCCAGAGAAATGGCCTTTAGAGGCGGCTCAACCCTGCTGCCCCCAATGCCCCAAGAAGCTGCCTCATCCCACCCCATCTGTTCTCCCACTCTGGCCCCCTGCTCGGAGCCCACTTCCAGACTCTGGTGTGATTCACAGCACCAAGATCGGTCCCTGGAAAAGAGGACTCATAAAACCTTATGGCAGTTTTATAACGTATTCTTAGCTTTTACAGGCAGACTGGGCGGCCCCGCGCTGGTGAAAGGCAAAGTGTCTTGGGCGGGTGGGCGGGCCCCACAGGCCCTGAATTCGTGAGAACAGCTGCCCGGGTTTTACTGTGAAGACGGCGCCATGTTGTTAGCTGTCTGCATGGAGAAGGGCAGTACAAGAAAGGAACACCCTCCAGCTCTTTACACGCGGAAAAGCACTCCCACTTACTCCCCTGCTGGTGGTCGGTAGTTGCCACTGATCCTGGGCCAACTCACAGTGGCCATTTGTAGACAGAGGGAAGCCTCGCCTGGCCTTGTGCCATCCTCCAACTTGTGGCTGTTTGTCTGCCCTTTGTGAAAGCTCTTGTGTGAAGTCAACCCCAGGCCAGGTGGCCCTTTCAGATC
>NW_022111363.1:6297209-6314595 GCF_000313985.2 Echinops telfairi
AGTATTAAGAAAACATCCCAGCCCAGGCCAGATCAAGTCCTTAAGTCCAATATTAGCCCATTTGTCTGATACCAATCTATAAAGTCCTCTTCAGACTCACGAAACACATGCAATGACACCGAATTCAGGAAGATCACAGGCCACTGGGTACAAAGTCTTGTGGATCCAGTGGCAGTAGAAGCATCTCAGTGCTGGCAGGGGTCTCCACATGGCTCCTCCAGTTCCCAGGGCACAGCGTAGTGCCATGTGTCTTGGCAGTGAAGTGTCTCTCGGGGAGTGAGTAGAGAGAAGTGTGTCTTCCGCCTCCAAAGAGGAAATACAGGAGTTCCCAGAATTCTTAGGAGAAGGTCATGTCCACACAGAGGCCTCACTGGCTATAACCCGATTGACAGACTAGACTCAACCCCTTCACTCTTAATCCTTTCAAGTCCCAAATTGACACCAGATTATGTAGCTAGCACACACCTCCAATCCTTCCTCTGTTCTACGAGCTCCCCCATCCCGTTATTGACAAGATTCAACCCAGGGCAGCACCAGGTGGGGGCACAGAGTGATGACAAAACATCTCCTCAGTACTATGCGGGCATTCCTTCATCCCTAAAGAGAAATAACCGAAGTAGCTCTTGTCATCTGCTTTACAAGATGAAGATACCATATCAGGGAAGGTAAGCCAGTTTTCTCCAGTCACGAAGCTGGTGAGCAAACCAAGATCTCAGCCAGGTGTTCCCACTCACCGTTCAGTTCTCCTTCCCTTCTCTTAGACAGCATTCCACTGACCTGGACCTCTTCTCAGTCTTCGGGTTAGCAATGTTTCTTCCTCCGTGGGTTTTCTGTTTCCTCTGTAGTTGAAAGCTAGAGTTGATTTTCTTGCCACTTTGCCCCAATGTAGCTGAATAGTTTTGAGTTTGTGGGTTTTGGAGTGTGCCGCTTGTTACCCACATGCTTTACCACAGACAGTGACTCCAGCCCCACTGACAGAGCTAAGTTCTCCTCACTTAGGCCCAAGTTAGGAACCCAGTTAGTTCTCCCAAAAGCCAGGGTCCCTGCATCTTTGATTCACTTAAGTCCAGGTGGTACAGTAACCTGGAAAATTATCTTTTCTCAGCACCCTGCCCCCTAAAACAGCATGTTATCCTATGTAAGAGAACCTCTCCCATGAATTAATGCCTCTTTCCTTGGAAGAGGCCTCCCTATGTCTTTCCTGGCCTGGTCTCCTTTATAGTAAACAAAATTCTCTACAACTCCCGTGTGTGGCTTGAACTGTGTTACAGGTTGGGTTGTGTCCCTCAGAAAGACATTCTGCAGTCCTGGTCCCTCTTACTCAGAATGTGACTTTGGAAATAAGGTCTTTGAAGATGATATTGGTGATGGTTGATTTTACGTGTCAACTTGGTCAGGCTGTAGTTCCCCATGAGAGGGTCAAACATTGGACCAGTTGCTGTTCTGTAACATAATCTAATGTAATGTAATCAACCCATCAGATTAAAATGGAGCTTCCTCGGGTGTGTCTGGTTCGAGACCATTTGGGCAGCATTTGCACTCGTGTGTGCTCTCTCGGACTCGGTTTCTCTGTGTGTAGGTGTATGGTTTTTGTATGCATTCTGCATTCTTTCCAACACCTGACCTTTGGGTCTTGAGACAGACGCCTGTAGAAGTCTCCATCCTGCCATCTGATCTACAGATTTCGGACTTGCCAGCCCCCATCCCCACGTCTTTGAATTATTGTGTTGGCAAGGAGTGTTGAATGTACCAGGACGCCGAAAGAAGGAGCACCGCGGTGTCGGAAGAAGAGCCAGAATTCTCCTTAGAAGAGAAGATGGTGACACTTGGTCACTCATGCTTCAGCCCAGAGCAATCAGTCTCTGGAGAAGACATCAAAAAGTGGAGGGTCGGCAATAAAGAAAGAGACCCTCAGAAAGATAGATTAGCAAGTGGCTGCAACAGTGGACCCAGGTGTGGTAGTGACTGTAAGGACAGGGCAAAGCCTGGCAGTTGTCATTCTGTTGCACGTAGGATTGCTATGGGTCAGAACAGGTTCAACAGCACCTTACAACAACAACACAATCATATGAGTCATACTCCTGAAATAAACATATAACACTCGTAATCCCCAATACATGCACACACAGAAGCACAGACATGAGGGGGCTTCAAAAAGTGTGTGGAAAACGCCATTTACCTTTCAAAGTTATCATAGACTAAAAACTATGCTATAGGAGTGCTCTAGAACTCATTTATTAAAAACCTATGGCTTGCCTACTTTATTACATGCTTTGAGGGTCTACCTGATGCCAATCCTTTACTACGTATGCTGTGGGGTGGCTTGTGTTTGGCTGTGATGCTGGAAGCGATGCCACCGATATTTCAAATACAAGCAGGGTCACCATGGTAGACAGATTTCAGCTGAACGTCTAGATTAAGGTAGACTAGGAAGAAAGGCCTGGCAGTCTGCTTCCAAAAAGCAGCCAATGAAAACCTTCCAGGTTCCAACAGTATGGAGCTGTAAATAAAGACTCACTTGGACTACATCATTCAGAGCGAGAGCATCTTTGGTAAAATGTAGAGGACTAGGGGAACAAGGGGAGTACTTGATGAGATGGATTAGCTCAATACCTACAACGATGGGCTAGAACATGCTGGCAGTCATGAGAATGAGGCAGCACTGGGCAATGTTCCCCCCTGAAACCCAGAGCATTGTCATCATAGCAGCAGCTATCTACCATGGGGTTTGCAGGGGTGCCTACAGTCTAGTAGGGCAATGGACTAGGACCCAGTAAACTGTAATACAAGGCAGATTAACGGTGTCAAGAGATGCATCCCAACTGCTGTGAAGGTCCAAGCAGGGGAAGACAGCAGGGCTGAGATGCTCAAGCTCTGGCAGCCACCTCCTGCCAAGCCAGCTATAAACCCTAACAACCTGGGGGCTGCCTTTCCAGGAGGGTTGGGAGCAGACTGAATCCATGACAAGAACCATTATTCTTCTGAACTAGAAGAAGCTAGGCCATAGCCTGCCTATGCCTCTAGGCAGGCAGCGGGCCATCTTAAGCCTTGGAATGAGAAAGAAAGAAGCTACCGATGCCCTGATCCATCTGGAAAACAAGGTAAAAAACCAGGAATAAAGGTCAAGGTTGCTGCTGCCTCTTCCACTCAATAGCTGTGTGACTTTGGGAAAGTTATGTAACCACTGTGAGTCATAGGTTCTCCATCTCCCATGGTCACGGGATTGTTAGAAGCTGCCTATAAAGAGGTGTGTGCCAAGCTGCTAGCAGGGCCATTGTTGGTTTGTTAGTTAAGTGCCATTGAGGCAATAGGTACAACACCAAACTCAAAATCATTTGAGCCTGCTGTTGCAACCACTTGGCGATAGCTTTTTTGAGTGTTTCCTTTTTTTTTCTTCCCCACCGACCCTCTTAGTTTAAGAAGCATGATGTTGCTTTTCGGGGATCAGTCCCTCCTGACCAAAGTATGTGAGACGAAGTCTCACCATCCTCGGTCCTCAGGGACATTTACACTAGACTGCTTCCAAGACAGATTTGGTTGTTCTTCTAGAAGTCCGTGGTGCATGCAGGGTTCTTCTACAATGCCGTAATTCAAAGGCATCAGTTCTTCGGTAGTCTTCCCTATTCATTGTCTTTCACATGTTATACGAGACCATTGAAACTATCATGGCTTGGGTTGGGCACACTTCAGTCTTCAAAGTGAGATTTTTGTTCTTTAACCCTTTAAAGATTTCTTTGGCAGCAGATTTCCTCAATGCAGTAAGTCGTTCGATTTTCTGACTATTGCTTCCATGGCCATTGCCTGTGGATCCAAGTAAGACGACATCCTTGACAAATTCAATCTTTTTTCCATTGATCACGATGGTGTTCCTTGGTTCAGTTATGAGGATCTTTTCTGGATGGTGAGGTGTAATCCCGACTGCAGGCTGTTTTCTTTTTCCTTCATCAGTAAGTGCTTCAAGTCCTCTCTCTTTTCAGCTCGCATGGCTGGGCCACCTGCATCTTACTCGGTGTGCATGACCCGTCCTCCAAGCCTGATGCGGTGTTCTCTTTCATATCGTCCAGCTTCCCGTCTATTTGTTCAGCATACAGATGGAATGAGTATAGTGAAGGGATACGACCCTGATGCATATCTTTCCTGATTCTACATCACACAGTGTCCCCTTGTTCTGTTTGTAGGACTGCCTCTTGGTCCATGTACAAATTCTGCACGAGCACAATGAAGTGGTCTAGAATTCCCATTCTCCACAATGTTATCCATAATTTGCCATGCTCCACGGAGTTGAAGGTCTTTGCATCATCAACGGAACACAGATAAAGCATCCTCCTGGTGTCCTCAACGTTCAGCCTAGATCCATCTGTTAGCAGCAATGGTAGCCCTTATTTGACATCTCTTCTGAATCCAACTTGAATTTCTGGCGACTCTCTCACTGTATACTGCTGCAATTACTTTTTAATTGCCTTCAGCAAAATTTACTTTACATTTTATGCAAGCAATAGTGTTTGATAATTCTTACATTCTGTTAGAGTACCTTTCTTTCAAATGAGAAAAAAATAGGAAACGTTTCCACTCAGTTGACCAGGTAGCTTTTCAACTTCCTTGGCAGAGAGGAGAGAACGCTCTCAAAGCTGCAGCGGTAGTTGAAACAGTCTCACTGGGATTCCATCGATTTTCTGCAGCAATGCTTTTTCCCAGTGGCTTCAATGTAATTTGGACTTCTTCCTTTGAGAGACCATTGGTTCTTGATCACATGCTACGTCCTGAAATGATCTAATGTTGACCATTTCTTTTGTTCCAAGGACTCTGTGTATTCCTTTCATAGCTCTCTCTCACTCACTCTCTCCTTCTCTCTCTCTCCCTTGCTTCTTACATCACTCAGTATTTTGTCTTCAGCATTAGGATTTGTTCCTTCTGTTTTTCAGTTTGTGACGCACACAGAGACACCCCCTCCAGGGGGATGAACAACAGAAACCATGGGGGAAGGGAGACAGTAGTCGGTGTAAGATACTGAAACAATAATTTATAAGCTATCAAGGGGTCATGCGGGTGGGGGGGAGGGAAAAAGGAGCTGATACCAAGTGGGCAATAGAAAATAAATGTCTAGAAGAGAACAATGGCAACATATGTACAAATATGCCTGATGCACTTGATGTACGGGTTGTTATACGAGTTGTCAGAGCCCCCAAGAAAAGGGTCTTTTAATAAAATAAATAAATTATTTATTATTAATTTTAAAAAGAAAGAAAAATACCAAGCATATTCTTCCCTTTTAGTTTTCAAACTCCAGGTCTTTGCACTTTTTGCTTTAATGGCTTCTTTTTCCCTTCTCAATGTCCCCTTGGGAATCTTCTATTCACCTTTTTTACCTCGTTTCTTCCCATTGCTTTAGCAGCTCTCGGTTCCAGACCCAGGCTTTAGGGCTGGTTCCAGTGGCGTGTCCAAAGTAAGGCAGGGTAGGAAGAAGATCTTGGCAGCCTACTTCTGAAAACAGAGGAACTGCCAGCGAAAGCCTCCTGAATAGCAGTAGACTGTCATGATAGCGTGCCAGAGATGAACCGCTCAGGTTGGAAGACGCTCAAAACAGGAAAAAGTCCTCTTCAGCAGAGAGGTGAACTTAATGATGTGGATGCAACAAAGCTTTAGGGAGCTTCATCTGCTGATACGGCCTTACTGAAAACGAGAAGAAACGGGTACACACATCCCCTAGGAAATGGGATGTATCATGTACAATGTCTGAATTTAGAAGAATTGGAAATTTAAAAATGAAATGAAACATAAAAGCTTACTATCCATGGCCCTGGTCCTGCTTAGGAATCACACAATCCTGTGGTCTACTAGGCGGCAGTGACAAACTAAAGAGCAGTGACATCACATTCATCGCCGAGAAGACCTACTCGGGACTGATCCTCAAGTACAATGCTGTCAGTGAGAAAATAGTACCCATATGCTTACAAGGAAGTATAGTTAATAAAATCATTATTCAAATTTATGCATTGACCACTAATGCTAAAGATGAAAACATTGACGCTTTTACCAGCTTCCGGGATCTGAAGTTGATCAAACGTGCAATAAAGATCAAGAGGCATTGATGAACTTGAACACAGCTGATGATTGGAATGCAAAGGTTGGAAACAAAGAAGCAGGAGCAGTAATAGAAAATACAGCTTTGGTGATGGAAACAGGGCTGGAGATCAAATGAATTTTTCGAGACCAATGACACGCATTGCAAATCTTTTTTTTAGCCCCAATAACATAAGTAGAAACTTATACACATGAACCTCACCAGGTGGAATGTACAGGAATCACATTGACTGTATGGATGGAAACAGATGACAAGAAGCTCAATATATCCGTCAGAACAAGGCCAGGTGCTGACTGGAGAAAAGACGTTAATTGATTGTGTGCAAGTTAAAGCTGAAGAAAACTAAAGCAAGACCACAGGAGCCAAAATACCCCATTGAGCATATCCCACCTGAATTTACTGACCATCTGCAGATTTGACGCATTGAGCACCGGTGACCAAAGACCAGACAAATTGTGGGATAAGATCAAAGACATCACACGTAAAGAAAGTGGAAAGGTCAAAACTAAAAAGAAAAGAAAAGAAAGTGGAAAATTCATTAGAAAGAAGGCGCTGAAATGGATGTCCGAAGCGACTCTAGAACCAGCGCAGATCCAGGATGCAGAATAACCACCTGTACGGCACTTTGTCAGCCTGAAGTGGCTTACCTGCTGCCATGATGCTGGAAGCTCTGCCTCCAGTATGTCAAGTAGCTGAATCGTCACCCATGGTAGGCAGGGTTCAGCAGAGCTTCCAGAATAGGACAAAGTAGGGAAATAAAGGCCTGGTGATGGGCTGAAAATTAGCCAATGAGAACAGCATGAACCCAAGCCGAGTATTGTCTGACGAGCCCCTTCGGTTGGAAGGCACTCAAAATCCACTCTGAGTTCAGCAATGGCCTTGAGCATAGCAGCTCTCATGAAGCTGGGGTAGCACCAGGCCACATGGCAGCATCTCTGTGCACCGTGTCTCCGTGAATTGGAGTCAACTGAACAGCAACAGGTGTCTTGAGTCCTCAGTGGACGGTGGCTGATAGGATTCATATTCCTACCTAAGGTTTGCAAGCTGGGCTGCTGCCATTTAAAGCCACCAGCTGCTCCCTAGGAGAAAGATGAATCTTTCTACTCCCATAAAGATGTACAGTCCTGGAAACCCACAGGGGCAGTTCTCTTCTGTAACTGACCTTAACTGACTCAGTGAGCTTTCAGACCTAAGATTTGTTCCCCCGGAGTCCGTGTTGGATTCATCCCGCATCCAGGTAGGCCACATACCACTAGAGGTTTCCCAGTGCTGTTGGGAGAGACCTTTGCCAGGGTTTGACACACTGGCAATGATGCTCAATGGTCCAAGCTTGGTATTCGGACTTGATGCAAGAGTGTGAATCAGGATCGCATGTGCTAGCCACAGGTAAGGAACACAGGGCAGCACCTGAGACAGGCTGAGGCAGACATGAAAAAAGCCGACTCCGGAGTCAAGCTCTGGGGCTTAAACCTGGAGCTCCCATCAGTGTGACTCTGAGTTATTTAAGGTCTTTTAAGTGGTGAGAAGTCAATGAAGTAACAGATGCCAAGCACTCGGCGAAGTCTGCAGCAGCAAGTGCTTACACGAGTGCTTGTTGTCATTACTATGCAGTCCAGAATAAGTGTTTGCTACTGTGTTACTGTGGAATCCAGCATGGCCAGGTTTAAGTTCTAGCTCTAACAGAAAATAAGAAATGGCTACACACTCCAAACTCCCTGTTCTCATCATTTCCAATTCCTAGCAATCCTATAGGGCAGGGTAGAGCTGCCTGCTGTGGGTCTGAGACCCTCTTTCCAGAAGAGAGCCTCTTTGTGCTCCCATGGGGGCCAACACAGAACCACTACCCTACCAGGGCTGAACAGCCACATTACATCCATCACATGACGCCATCCCTCTGAGCCCCCTTTCCTTGTCTGAAATTGGGACGGTGGGCCTATGGCACTCGCCTCACAGGGTTAGCGTGAGGGTGAAAGCACCTTGTAAACATTGTCTAAATGAGGAAGGCACACTGTGAGAATGGCACATTACATTGTTCATTTCTAACTTGTGGAAAAAGTTAAAGTGTCCACAGATAAGCACATAAACTGGACAGACATGGAACATTTTCTCAAAGGATAACTAATAAGACCTAGGAGGTGAATGTGTAGGCTTGGGAACTTTGGCTTTTTAAATTTTAAACCCTTTAGAATAATTTTTAGAGGCGGGTTTTCCTTGCATCATTTTAGACCAAAGCAGTAGTTTGTGGATGCTGTGGACAACATTAGTAGATTGTCCAGAACTGGAGACATTGGATATTTGTTCTGGCTCTGAAGTCAACATAAACAGGCACCCAGGGTAAGACACTTGGTGGCACTGGGCCTCAATGTTTCCTTCTAGGAAACGGGAATGGCCATCTCCCTCTCATCTCTGCGCTTTATAAGGATATTGGGAAGATGAAGAAGTGATCTCCATTAAGAAATAAAATGGAAGAAAAGCAATTAAAGAATCCCTTCCGGAGCCAACTTCTGAACTCAAATCTGAGACCCAGGAGTTCCCAGGACCGTCTCAGGCACAGAGACCAACTCCATGCTGCAGGCACAGAAGAAAACAAGGGCAGGCCTGTGTCCCTTCATGCCCCCTATAAACTCACTGCCACCGCGGCACCGCTGGGCCACCGTTACCCTGTGCGCTGAAAAGCGGCACAACCCATAGCCCCCACCTGCAAAGCCTCTGCCCTGCCTGTGCCCCACCTGTAGTCCATCCCTGCAGGAGTCCACAGGTGGGGGTTTTAAGGCCATTCAGAGATGATAGGAGTGACTCACTTCTATCAAGCCAATACAGGACTCATTAGCGACCCTATAGGACAGGGTAGTATGGCCCCTGTGAGTGTCAGAGTCTGTACCTCTTGAAGAGAGTAGAACACCTCTTGGGTCTCCCAGGGAGCTGCTGGTGATTTGGAAAGGCAGACCTTTTGGATCACAGCCCAATGTGTAACCACGGCACCACCAAGGATCCTGATGGGAGTGAAATGGGGGATAATAAGTTAAACAGAAGAGATCTGCTTTCTCTTTAAAAATTGTACTTAAGGCCATACCGGGAGGGGGGAGGGTAGAGAGGGGGAACCAGTGACAGGGATCTACATATAACCTCCTCCCTGGAGGACGGACAACAGAAAAGTGGGTGAAGGGAGACATCAGTGTAAGATAGGACAAAATAATAATTTATAAATTATTATGGGTTCATGAGGGTGAGGGGGTGGGGAGGGAGGGGGGAAATGAGGAGCTGATGCCAGGGGCTTACGTGGAGACCAAATGTTTTGAGAATGAAGAGAGTAATGGATGTACAAATGTCCTTTCCACGATTGATGTATGTATGTATGGATTGTGATAAGAGTTGTATGAGCCCCCAATGAAATGACTTTAAAAAATTGTACTTAAGAAAAAAGGCACCTGACTGGACCACCGACGTGGGTGAGTTTGTGGTTGGGGGCTGTGAAGCATGCCTGCGTTGCTTTGGGCCCGAGCCTCCCCACTCGCGCTCCTCGTGCATTTGATTTTGCCACAGGCCACAGCCCCCAACCCCAGGAAGCCCAGGCCCCCTCCTGGCATGCAGACCACCACGGAGAGACCCAGGGCCCCGAGTCGAAGGACCTCCTGAAGGACCAAACCCCAGAAGGCTGATGACATCAAACAAAGGTGTCTAGTCGCTTCTGGCTTGTGTTGACCCGCGTGGGAGACAGTAGCATTCCCGGGATTCTCAATAGCTGCTGTGTTTCAGAAGAAGATCACCAGGCCTTTCTTCTGAGGGCCCTCTAGGTTAAGGTGACCAGACGTCCCGCTTTTGGCGGGACAGTCCTGATTTTTAACAATTTTTCCCGCGTCCCTCGACATTTTTTAAAAGTCCTGAATTTTTGGAAAGAATGCACGACAAGCTAGGGTATAGGGTTTCCGGCTGCCATGTGGCTATTTCGTCAGGATATGAGTTTTATCAATGGTGTCCCGCTTTACCAATGTTAAAATCTGGTCACCTTACAAGTCTAGGTGAACTTGAGCCGCCAGCCTTCTGGATGGTAATTAAGGGCTCTTGAACCCCCCAGGGACTCCACTCTTCAAGAGGACATCCCTGTGGGTCCAAAGGGGTAGAAAACAGGAAACTAGGCTGGGAACCCCAAGCTTCCCCCATATCCTTGTCCCAGCTCCTTCCAGTCCTCCCTGAGCCCCTCCCGAGAAGCTGACCACCTTCTCCAAGCCCTGGTCCCTCTCCCCTCCTCCCCTTCCTCGAGACTGCTTTGTATTCACGCCATGGCATGCCTGCCTGTCTCCATTTGGAAAAGTCTCTTTTTGACCTCTCTCTGAAGCTCTCAGTTGCCTTTGTAGGGAGGAGGGGAGTGTAGGGGAAGGGAGAGAGCATCGTCTCAGCATTTACCTAATTAGTGGTAATTAGAAGGCAGGGCCTGGGTGCTCTCCTCACAGCTGCTCCGGAGGACAGAGACGGCTGGAGAGTTGCTGCTAAATGGGCATTGGCCACACTGTCTGCGAGCTCTGGCCAGCCAAGTCTTGGCCCTCGGGTCCGTGCAGTGCTTCATGCAGCGGGGAGCATGCTGATCTTTCTCTTCACATCTACTCCTCCCAGGCGTTATTTCAGGGGTTCGCCCTTGATGCTCAGTCCCCAAATAATAGCCTTGAGGACTATCATCCAGGCCACCCTCTGGCACCTACACCCTGCAACTACCACTCGGTTCCCATGGTAACCCGAGTCATACCCCCAGCAGAGCCCAGCTGCCTGCTCAGGGCTCCACCGCTTCCTGTTCTAGTCCCCTGGAAGCCCTGGGCCCACCTCTACGCTCCTCTGCTGAGTCACAACTCTTCTGCCCACTCCAGCCCATCAAGGCCCTGGAACTCCAGGAGAGCCGCAGGTGTAGATGGCAGCTCAGATGCTCCGCACGTCTGTCCTTCCTTGGAAGCTCAGTAGATGGAGTAGGATTGGAGAAGCCATTTTTTTAGGGGGAGCGCGCCCTGCCCTGACCCCAATGTTAGGCACCAGCTGTTTGGGACTGTCCACCCTATCGACGCATATTAATGATTCTGATTAACCTCCATGGAGATCCATTATGTCCATGCCAGGGAACGTACTATTAATTCCCATCTGTGCTGGATTACTTACAGTTAGTGGTTGGGACTTTTCCATGGTCTCACAACACATCTTAATCAGATGGTGAGTGGGTTTAATTAGCTGAAGTATAGGTTTTATTATTTTTTTTATTCATATAACTACTTAATCTAATGGAAGCCTATTATCTGTGGCTTTTTCTCCCTGCATAATGATTGCTGTCTTTAATTGATGGTGCATCAGGGGTTGCAGCTATAATATGGCAGCTGGACGCAGTCGCCATTTCCCCAGAATGAAGATGGAGAAGCTGAGCTGTCGGCGAGGCGTCAGAGTTCTTGTTTTCACCGAGATGTGAGCTCCCATGTGGAAGCTGCCGGCTCCTGCCAAACGCAAAGGGTTGTGGCTCTCCGCTGGGCAGCCCCTGGGCTTCGCTGCTGCAGACTGCCCTTCAGGAGCCCTGGGGCTGGCGCCAAATCCGGAACAGCTGGGAAAGATAGCCATTTGTCCAGCCAGCCAGATCATGAGCAACCCCAGAGCTGGGGCCAGGTCTTTTGGGGGGTCTGCTTCCTTCGGCCCGTGGGCCCTGGGAAGGGCTCCTCCACCCTCTGAGGGCTCCATGCTCCCGTCCTGAAGTCACCGAGAGCCAGGCTAGAGCAGGAGACCTGGACTCCAGAGGAAGTCGGGCGCCTCCAACCTGCCGCTCTTCCTTTGGGCTTTCTGATTTGGACAAGGGCTCGCCTCCAGCCCAGAGAAGAGCCTAGCTGTTCCCACTAAGAGACAAGACCCTGGTCTTCAAAGGAATGGATTGCCAAAGTTCCAGGGGTCAGTTGGGGCACAGCGAGATCTCGGAGAACGAAGAAGTGCCCCATTTACCCAGAGTGTTAGGAGCAGAAGTAGGAGGCAGTGTTATCAAAAGCCAGCATCCAGAGAGAGGGACTCATTGCTTAGGGGACACTGAGCTTCCATTAGCCTGATGCAAACCTTGGAAACGGGTTGTGGTGCTGGCGTCATGGAGCAGTGTGCTGAATGTCATTAATGTCATGCCATTGAACATGTGAGGAATATTACCATAGCAAATGTTTTGCGACAGATCAAAAACACTCTCAAAGTTCAAACTCACTACCAACGAGCCAATGCCATTCCAAATCCTAGTGACCCCAGACAGCTTCCATGACACCGGCATTTGAAAAGCAAGAATCCCTCAGGTTTCCAGCGACTCCCGAACACTTGGTTTCCCAGAGATAAGTTATCTCCAGGGTTGACGAATCTCCCAGATGACTCAGAGTGAACATGAAGGGTTGCAGGTCCCTAACCCGTTGTCAGAGTACCTGGGACTAAGTGGGACAGGAGAAGGTTAAGGTATTTGCAGGACAGACAGAGCAGTGTCCCCTGGTGCCCCGACTTTGCCTCCTGTCTCCAGTTCTTTCCAGTCCCGTTAGCTACAGTCAGAGGAAATCTGCATAGCTGGGTTCAAAGACTCATTTTCCCTCCTGCTTGTCTCTTCCTGTTAAATGATGTGACTCAGAAAACAGGCCATGGGAAGAGGAAGTGCGGGGGCTTTCTGGCTGAGTGGTCTCATCCAGGACAGGCTGAGTTTCTGGGGCAGACAGCACGGGTTTCTCTCCCAGCCTTAGGCCACGGTGGGCTATTGTTGGTGGTGGCATTGGGCTGATTCCTCCCTTCCCAGTTTGCAAAAAAAAATATTTGTACAGAGACTTCTGTGCCTGACCCACAGTCAGCAGCAGACAGGAGCCACAAATTCCTCTTGCAGCGTTTTACAGGGTGACGGATCAGATAATGTACACTTAGCGAGTGCACAAATAATGTGAATCAGGGTTGGCATAGTGCAGTGAGGTGTAAAAAAAGCAATTTGAATTGTTCTAGGGAAACGCCAGAGCCGCTCTGACATGCTTGCTTGCTAGAACGCTGCCCCTGTGCCCCTCCGGAGGGCTGAGCTCCAAGCTCTGGCTGGAATGGCAACGAGGAGGCCCAGCCCCACTGGCTGGAGGAGAGAGAAGTCCCCCAGAGACGGGCGAAGCTTACTGTCCTTCCAGAGGAGGGAGAGGGGGTCTTAGCGATAGGCTGAAAGGGAGCTCCATTTCCTAGTGATGGCGTTGGTGTGACCCCCTGATCTGTTGAGACATTCATCAGAAGGAGGGCGGGAAAGAGAACGAGAAAATACCAGATCTGTTCCTTTGGACCTGGCCACACCTGAGCAGGTAAGCTGACCCTGGACAGATAGCGACTGAGCTAGATCTACCTCTGGTCTCCTTGGCTCCCAGCATTCAGCCAGTCTGTCTTCCTGCCTCCGGAGAGAACGGTGCTGCTTCTCCCCCCACAACAAATGGGTAACACATGTGTTTCAAAGAAGATTTTCACATCCTCTCTTAGTCACCTGTTCTAGTGGCTCACAACGCCCACTCCCCGAAGGTCTCCCCATTCCGCTTCAGTCACATCCTTCAGGCAGCCTTCAGCTGACACATTTCCATGGGGCGCCCGGCCAGGCTCGCTCAGTTGAGAGCATGCGTGCTTGTGAATGGCCAAGTCCAGAGCTGGGCTCAGTGGTGCACCCTTGCTCCTCCAGAAACCGATGAGTATGTGAACAAGAACCCAACTCAGCCCTGGGACCACCCCCCACTTCCCTCCCACCACCCTTTGTCACTTCAGATGTGCGCTGGGCCAGCTTCAGCCAAGTTCCCATTCCTCCCTGGCGCTACAAAGCCCCCAACTGCTGGGTGACACTGGGCACGCTGATTCTCCTGTTTGGGCCGTCCTCACCAGCCTCTGCCCTCCACAGCCCCTCCTCCCACCAGGAGTTTTCCTGTCCAGAGGAGGAGACAGGCTGTTGATCACCGTGACACCTGCTGGGCAAGCTCACCTGGCAAAGCCACAGCATTTCTGCAATCCTCCCAAGCCTCGCCGCCCCGCCCCGCCCCGCCCCGCCCCAAGCCTCCTCTCCCAGTTCTCTGGGGAACCAAGGCTATGCACACAGAAGATAGTCAATAAAATGGTTTGGATTTATTTTTTCAATAACGACAAGCAGACATGGCCGCCCTCTTCCATTAAGTCCCCTAGCCAAGCCAAGCTCCAAACCTGAAACTCAGCATCTGGGTGTTTTATGAGACCCGGTCATGGGGGAAAGTGGTCGGAAATCTCTTGATTGTTCCAAATGAAAGCCGATTATAGGGAGTGAGCGAGTGTTCTAGTGGTTTGGGAGGCAGAGAGGTTTCAGGATAATGGATAGCCAGCCTGCAGCCTGCCCACCTGCATTACTGACCTCAGAGTGACCAGGCGGGGAGCCCAGCGCAGATTAAGAAGCCAAACAAAAGGGATGCTAGGCAAGCCTGGGGACAGGCAACCTGCTGGGGGACTGGCTGAGGCCTCCAGATTTCTTTTTCCCAGGAAATCGAGGGACACATTTCCATGTTGTCTTTGCATAAATGTGTGCTCTGATTTGCATACATTTGCATTTTTGCCTTCAAAACACCCAAACTCCCAGAATATAAAATAAAAGTTAATTAATTAATTAATTGGTATGATGGATGGCAAATGAAGCCATACTGAAAATACCAAATCGGTGGGGGACCCTGATCAAGGGACAGATTTTTTCTTAGGTTGGTCCCCTAAGTCAAGACGAGTCTAGGACCATGGTACAACCCCGTGTGCAGTTGTCCATCTCCCCTGGAAGACAGTCGGCCCATCAGAAGATGAACACAGAGAACCCTTTCATCTCTGTACCCTGAGGCACTAGCATGGGGTGCCCCACACTATTACCAACTGTGGAGTACACACATCAGTAACTAAGTGGATCTCCCCTGTGTGCTATGACTGGAGTCAGAAAGAGCTGACATCCAGCACTGGTAGTGACCAGCTAGACAAACTTCATTCTTGTCCTTACAGGGGACGGAGAGTAGAGACATCATCATGACCTCCTCCTTTGGGGTCTGGAGCTAAATCGGGAGTGTGTCCAGAGATTGTGGAGCTGTCGAGCTCAGTGGCAGAGGCTGTTGGATCAGAGAAGGTCTGGGCAGAAAATCTAGACCATGTGAGGGCGGCCACCAGAGCGCAGGTAATGGCTATTCAGTGGGTCACCTCTCTGCCCCAACGCTGGTCTGCTGACCTGGGAAAGGACCCAAATATGTGACCCCACGTATTCTCCCTCATCGCCCTGCACAGGGCCTTGAAGAAGAGAATCTGAGCAAATCCTCAGGCCAAAGCCCTTCTACATGCCTCGTGCTAGTTGCTGTCAAGAGTCCTCTCACCCACAGTGACCCTGTGGGTGGACAGCAGAACTGCTACACTGAGTCTCAAGGCACTGCTGTGTGGGTTTGAACCAGCAGCCCTTTAGCAAGTAGCCAAGTGCTTCGCCACCGACGAGCTCCTGCTATGTAACACCCAACCAATATCTGCGAATTTGCTGACGACTTTCTAGCCCTTTGTTTTTTTCTCCTGGCCCCAACTCCCTGAAACTGCCACTTCTTTATGTTGAGAAACATGCATTTCTTGTTTTTGTTTTTGGCTTTCAGATCACTAGAGAACTTCCATCGATGACCCAAGTCGGATAGCCCACAAGCATGGTCATACTGGCACTACTAGGGATTCTTTTGGCCAAGAAGTTCTACCTGGCGTCTCCTCTAATCTCAGGAGCTGCTCTTCTGTGTCCCGAGAGGGAAGCGTCAAGAGTGACTCCTTTTCCCTCACACACTCTTACCCTGTGTTTACCGCTGTGACACGTGGCTAAGAGCGTAGTTGGAGCTGGTCTCCCAAATCAGGCCCCTGGCTCTGCTCAGGGAGATCTTTGACAAGTTATTTGACTTCTCTCGTTCATCCATAAGATGGGGGTAATAATGTGCTCTACTGCATAGGATTGTTGTGGTGGTTCAATGAGATATCGTGCAGTGTTTGCCTCATCTGCAAAATGCAGGTCATAATGAGTGTTGCTTCTGCAGAGGACTCTGCTGAGATTAAATGGAGTTAAATGAGATCAGAGGGAGAGGGTTAACTATTCTTAGTATTCTCCTTTACAGCCCTTGACCTCGCTCCAGAGAGAAAGGTGGGGTGTGGGGGTGATGACCGGCTGGAAGAAGAGATGGAGAGAGAGCTTCACAGAAGGGACTTCTCGGGTGGCAGGTTGAGCAGAGATTGTGGAGATGGGTCAGTCTCTCCTCACAAGGCATCCCCTAAAATACGTTCTCTGAAGTTAAAGCCTGGAGAGAATCCAGGACGCTGTTTGGATAAAGAAGAAGGGGTTCTTGGATCTGACCGAGGCATCTCCAACAGGCTGGGACAGACAACCTAATCAGGGCCACCAGGGATTCGGTGATGTCCACTAGGCCTTGAGCATCAGGCAGGTGAGAGACCTGGGAGAGAGGCTGCAGAGGAAGCAGGCCCCTCCGGGGATTTGGAGCCACAATAGCATGAGGCTGCAGACACGGGGGAAGATGGATGAGAACCTGTGTCTCTTCCCCATTCCCTGGCCCTCAGTGCGGCGTGGCCGTGTGGCCGAGTATGGAGAGAGTCTCAAGAAGTGACTGTCTTTCCATCAGTCCCGAGGAAAGCACTCCTGTGGGACTACAGAGCAGCCATGTTTTCCTGAAGTGATGTGGAAGGCCGGACCAGCACCGGCCAGTCTTGTTGAGTCCCTACTGCTGGTTGGGTGCTTTGGACTGACTTTATTTACGTGATTCTTTGCCACAGCTCGAAGAAGTAGGCTCAATCATTCCCATGCTTTAGAGGAGCATACGAGAGATGACACATTTGTTGAAGCCAGAAAAACAGGTCAGTGGGGAAGGAAAGATCAGAGGTCAGCTCGACTCCGTTCCAAAGTCTGTGCTCTTTTGACAACCCTGGGAAAAGAGGACTATGAGTTGGGGCAGGGGCCACGGAGAAGGTGGAACTGCTAAGAGAGGAAGGAGCCGATGGAGGGATCTGGAGGGGCTGGGGAAGGGAAGTAACAGAAACTGGAGAGTGGTATGAATCTGACATTAAGTGAATAGTATGCAAATGATATGCAAACCCACATGCAAATGAGTAAGTGGGTTGGTTTTTTTTAGCCAACCACTCAATTCCTCTTGGCACAGTTACAGCACAAGGCGTACCTGCCCAAAGCTCACAGTATCCAGGCTTCCAACGGAAATCGTGTCTGGGCTAGAGATATCCCTTTCTCACCCACTGGAGTCCCTCTCCTGCGGCAATTGTCCTTTGCTCCCCCCCCCC